>NC_133618.1:56267832-56505332 GCF_048593235.1 Sminthopsis crassicaudata | reverse complement strand
AGTTTAAGAACCCTTGCACTACACCGTGCTATTTATTCCTACTTAATTACTATTTAATCAAAAAGCACTTATTAAGCAGCTACTGGATGCTGATACTGTGCTGAGGTTACAAAGGCATATTACTCTCACTGCCCCACATTACTTTCAAAGAAGAGGAGAGAAAAGATACCAAAAAAACATCTTTGAGAGACTCTGAAATCATTTACAGAAATGACCAGAAACCAGGATGGCTCATTTATTTCAGATATCAGCAAGTATTCTGTTTTCATAAGCATTAAGCAATCTTGACTCAGAAACAGCCAAATGGCCCAGTAGATAAAATGCCATGGCTGGAGTCATAAGAATTCATCTTCTTGAGTTCAAATCCAGACTCAGACACTTCCTAACTGAGTAATCCTGGGCAAGTCACTTAACTCTGTTTGCCTCAGTTTCCTCATCTGTAAAATAAGCTGGAAAGGAAATGGCAAACCATTCCAGTATCTCTGCCAAGAAGAGTCAGATATAACTGGAATGATTGGACATGTACATACAAACACAGTCTTGACTCAGCTTTCTAACAGATCTCATGGGAATTTATGACTAGCCTGCAGGTTAACTGTCATTTTAATGGGCTTTTAGATAATTTTATCCCTCAATAGCTGCATGTACAATTTTTTAAAAAAATAATTATTATATTAGTCATCTCTGGAAGTAGCTTCCAACCAAGATCTGATTCTTTGATGAAATTTCCTTAACACCAAAGCAAAAATGTTGAACAAAAGCAACTGACATAGAGATATTCTTCAGCTTTATATAGCATTATGTACCTGTTATTTAAGAACTAAAATTAGTCATTACAATTAATTAGATTTTTATTTACACTGTTAGAGTCACTGTGTATATTCTTCGGGAGCTGCTTCCCTCTGAATTCATTCACATACGTGTCAGAATCAAGAGATTTAGAGCTGTTGTTGAATCATGTCTGACTCTTCCTGATCCCATTTGGGGTTTTCTTGGCACAGATACTAGAGTGATTTGCCATTTTGTTCTCCAGCTATTTTATAGAAGAGGAAAGTTGAGGAAGAAAGGGGCAGAGGGCTAGGATTTAAACAGATTTTCTTTACTGCAGTCCAAGGTAGTCTATCCACTGTATCACTTAGCAGCCCCAAGAGATTTAGAATCAGAAGGTCACCTAAACCCATTATAAACTTTCCCATTATAACTGAGGGAACTGAGGTCCAGAGCAAATATTTTCCTAAGGTCATATAAAAATTCATTATTGCTTCACTTATTCTCTTGAGGATATAATCCAGGAATCCCAGCTCCAGTAGCAGAGCTGAGATTCTAACCCAAGTCCAAATCCAGCATACCTCCCCCTCTGCTTTCCCTACTCATCATTTCTTACAGTACAGTAGGATTCCATCATATTTATATAGCACACTTTGTTCAGTCAATTTCCTAAATGATAGTTTGTTTTGAATTTTTGCTACCACACAGAAAGTGCTGCTGTGAATATTTTGGTACACGGGAGGCCCATCTGTCCTTGCCTTCCTTAGGGGCAGATGTCCAGTAATAAGATTGCTGGGTCAATAATGATGGGAAATTATTTTACGCATAAGGTGATAGCTCATTGTTTTGACAGAGTTGATAAGCAGATTCTTAAAATAGCTTTTCAAAGTCAATTGCCACAAAGATATTGAATTTCCTAGTAAGACAAACTTCCAATCTTTTAAAAAGCATTTTAGAGATCATCTATTCCAATCCAAACTCACATCGTTCAGGAAAATCCATGTAAATGAAGCTTTCAGAAATAGAAGCACAGAATAATTTGCTATTGATGATGACTTCTCACTCATCCTCCTCATCATCCTAAAGTTCTCCATCATTTGCAGGTAGCAAATCCTAGTGTGTCTCTACCTCTGTAAAATCTCTTGTATTCAACTTTGTCTCGATTCATATAGCCACTATCCTGGTGTAGCTCTTCCTTCCTCTCTCCCAGGCATGGAAATATCCAGCTAATTGGTCTTCCTGTTTCTAATCTCTCCAATCTAACATTGTACAAAGCTTCCAAAAGTAGTTTTAATCAAAAGCTCCTAAGTGATCTTCCTTAAATTGACTCTCTCTTGCTCTTTCAGAAGCTCCCTATTGCCATTAGGATAAAATATAAACTCCTCAGCACAAGCGGGCTCCAACCTAAATTCCAGTCAAAAAGAATAACTTCGTTACTCTCCAAATTCAATGTTTCTTCTTCATACATTTTAAACACTTGGAATACCATCTACTCCATTTCCACCTTACAAATACTTTTATCTTCCTTCAGATTTTGATTACACTTCCATTTCCTTCATGAAGCTTTCCCTGACATTTCTCCTACCTTCTATCCTCTATCCCCCTCCTTCCACACATAGAGACTTCAGACACTTACTTGTTAATATTATTCTACTACTTAAATTACTTTTCATTTGCTTCTCTGTAGACATATTATATCTCTCTTTTGGAGGGCAAAGGATATTTCTGTATTTACCATACCTAGAACACAATTAGTACTATGGACAAGAACTCTTAAATGTGAAATTCATCTCCTTCAGTATATTTAAAATTCTGTTTGATAGTGATTTGATGAATGTCTACTATGGGAGACAATATCATACAGTACATAGAGACCCAGCTTTGAATCTTGGAAGACCTGACACATTCTGTCTGGGTAAGTCACTTAACAGGATTCTAGTCAACTCTTTAAGACTAAATAATTTTATTTTATTTAAAGAATTTATTTTATTTTATTTATTTATTTTGTTTAAAGAAACAGAATAAGAAAAAAAGAAAAACAGAAAAGGAATACAAAAAAAAAGAAAGAAACAAAAGAGAACATTATCATGTGTCTAGCAGTACATCAAGGAGGATTCAAAATATATAATAACAAATATCAGTTCAAGAAAGTATATACATTAGCAGTATGCATGTGTGTCCGTAAGACTAAGTTTTAGAGAGAAGAGAAGAAAAGCACAGGTACTAAGTTGAGTTGTTAGAGGGAGTTCCCCTTGACAGTGAAAGTCATTTAGTTATTTCAGTTTCTCTCATGACCTACTCTTTGTGACTCCATTTGGGGTTTTCTTGACAAAGATATGGAGCGCCTTGCCATTTCCATTTTACAGACGAGGAAACTTAGGCAAGTCAGTTTTACATGAAAATTACAGTTTGCTAAGAAAATTCCAAATGGAGTCTCAGAGTAAAACATGATGAAATTATTCAAAATACAAAATACAAAAAAATGAAAAAAGGCCCACTTGCCAAGGGTTTACATTCCAATAGAACATACATGAGAGTTTAATCCAGTTCCTTTTACTCTGAAGCAAAGTAGCTTTTATTTGAGGAAGCAATAAGGACTGTATACATTCTAGATATGGAGAACAGCTTGTGCAAAGATGCAGAGATCAGAGAGAGCATATCACCTGAATACTAGACACAAGGCCAGATTGGCTAGACCATAGAGTCGGGAAGATCAGAGAGGAGAGAGAAGAAAAAGCATCTATTGAGTACCTACTATGTGGCAGAAACTGTGCTAAGCACGCTACAAATACTCTCATTTGATCCTCACAAGAACTCTATGAGGCAAGAGCTATTATCTTATTTCATGGATGAAGAAATTAAAGGGATGTAAAATAAGGCAAGAAAAGCTACGTCTAAGCCAGATCACAAAGGGCTTTAAATGTCAAACAGAGGACTTCATATTTCATTCTAGAAACAAATGAGAGACTGAAGATACTGAAAGAGAGGACTGACCTGCTCAGACTTAGGTTTTAGGTTCTGCGGAAGGAAACTGGATTAGAAAAGTGGTTTGAGAAGCAGGTAGATGGTGCAGTGGATAGACCATAGATTGGAATACTTGTATTCAAATCTGACCTGAGACCCTTACTAGCTGTGTGACCCTGAGCAAGTCACTTAACCTTGTTTACCTCAGTTTCCTCATTTGTAAAATGAACTGGAAAAGAAAATAGAAAAATCACTCCCATATCTTTGCTAAGAAAACTCCAAATGGAGTCACAAGGAGTAAAACATGATGACATTATTCAAGAACAGTGACCAAAACCATCTGAAAGCCCAATTTTTAAGAGGCAGCTAGGAGATTCAGGAGAGTCAGGAGGACCTGAGTTCAAATTTGATCTCAGACATTTACTAGTGACCCTGGGCTAATCACTTACCCCTAATTGCTGAGAGAGGGAAGAAGGAAGAACAAGAAGACGGTGGGATTTTGAGGTTTACGAAGTAAGGGAAGATGATGAATTATGTTTCTGATCTTCTTATACTTTAGTGACTTTCACATAATCAATAATCTGGCATTATTGGTTTTTTTGTTATTCCTTGCACAAAACACTCAATCTTCTGATTCTGTGACTTTTACTGGCTGCCTTCCACACCTAGAATGTTCTCTCTCCACATCTCTGCCTCCTGGCTCCTGACTTTCTCCCAGTTCCTCCTCACCACAATCCTAGAGCCTTCCTTCTAATATTAACTTGAATGCATGTGGATAGAATGGCTTTCTGCTATCTCCTCTTTTAAAATAAGAGCTCTCTGACAGCAGAGGCTATTTCTTTTGTATCTTCAATATTTATCAGTTTCTGGCTTGCTCATAATAAACATATAATAAATGCCTTTTGACTTGACATTTATTTTGGGATATCTACAGGACATTGAGTGTTAGCAGTTAGTTTGAAAAAAGATTTGAGCATTAAGCACATGCAGATCTTTTGTGGCTTACTGGAATAGCCTCATTTCTGGAAATGGATTTTTAAGGCACAAGAGCCCCATAAAGAGTTAAGTGGGAGTGACCAGGAATTTCCAACCCTAAATCAGAAAGAGACTTAAGGCAGTGATATCAATCCTGGTGAATAGGACCTTAGAAGTTCAAAGACAAGATTACATATTGTAAGTTCTGTTTAACCGGCTGGCTGCTCTGTATTCTAAAAAGGAGTTGGCCTTTTAAGGCAAACAGTTTCTGGAGATAAAGGCTACATATGGCCAAGACTTTAGGAACTGACAGATTCTTCTCCTTATGGAGAGAAAGCAGCCGAATGTTCTTCCCTTGTCTGAGAGATGGATGAAAAAGGGCTTGTCTCCATTAAAATAACTGAACTATAAGCTTCTGAGTTCTGAGCTAAAAAATAAAAATGGAAGAACTTATTTCTCTTATGGAGAAGAAATAATACCTCAAATGAGGACTTTAAAGGAAGCCAGAAGCAGGATACAGAAGGAAATCTACCCCCAGGTGCTCAGCAGAGTAACAAGCCAGCAACTCCTGATGAAGATGACTTAGCATATAGGAAAGTAGTTCAAATGGAAACAAACAAACAAACAAAAAAAAAACCAATGGAAGGTATTGTTAAATTTTAAGGTCAATGACTCAATGCAATATGGCAGCTGCAAGAGCCAATGTAATCTTAAATTTTGTTAAGGGAAGCATAAAATGTGCAGGACTAGAAAAATAATAATCTCACTTTTCTTTGCTTTAAATTAGGTGCAATGAAGAAGAATATTAACAAATTAAAATAGCTGAGAAAAGAGAAGCCAAGATTGAGGAGGACACAAGATCATATATTATTAGGACGAGCTGAAGGAACTAGGAAAAGAAAATATATGATCATATATTGAATAGTAGAAGAATTACCACATAGAATAAAGATTTAATTCTCCATTGGCCCAAGAAGCAGAATAATAGGTAGATGTTAAAAAGAGGCTAATTTCATCTTAATATCAGGAAAAACTTGGTAGCAATTAGAGATACACAAAAGTGACACAGATAGCTTCAGGGGGCTATAGGTTCATAGTCACTGGAAATATTCAAGCAAAGATATTGAAACATTTGCTGAATAAATAAATGGGGGTATCTGTGGGTTACAAGAAAGCATATCAGGCAGATGAGATATTACAATAATAATAATAACCCAATACTGAATGTAAGTTCAAATCATGGTTGTGCTGCTTACTACCTATGTGGCCATGGCCATGTAATAATCTCTCTGGGGCTCAGTTTCTGCATCTATACAGTGGGGAGACTACTTCCATCACAGAGCAGATATGGGGATCAAATTAAATAGCTGATGTGAATTGTTTTATAATCAAAATGTCAGCTATCATCATCACGGTGGTTATTGTCATGAGTCAATGGCAGAATTACCTGTACGACTTCCTTCACGAGGGTCTTGTCCGTCCCGGTCTTGGCTCTTTGCAGCCCACTGACGTTCTCACCAATCCAAGTGATGAGGGCAAACTTCACTCTCTTGCTCATCGCATCCCCCGTGGTAAACCGAACAAACCCAAACAATCGAATGTCATCTTTAAGGAACAGAGAGAGAAACAATAATTAAAAATTTGACAAAAACAACTCCTTAAGTAAATAGGAGAGTGAGGAAAGACCACTGGGCTGTAAATCAGGAAGATCCATGTTCCTGAGTTCAAATCCAACTTCAGATATTTATTAGGTGTGTGGGCAATTCACTTTAACCCTGCTTGCCTCAGTTTTCTCATCTGTAAAATGAGAGGGAAATGGAAAACCACTCCAATATCTCTGCCAAGAAAACTCCAAATGCGATCACAAGATTTGGACCCTACTGAAAAATTTGCTTAATTGTTACAAAACAAGAGTCTCATGCTAGATGTCATTTGTTTTATTATACTATGAAGCACTGAGAAAAATGGACTTTGATAAGAAATGGTAATTGTTTCTCTAATATAAACCAACTACTGTCAGAGCTCCAAACATGGCTCTTTCATAAGTCCAGAAGATTTCTGATGGCTACTTTTTTACTATATTCCTGATGACTAACATGGTACCTTGATCTTAGCTTTTGTTCTATATTTGTTGAATAGAAAGTTGAATTAAAATCAGTTTTTATTTGGACTCATAGATGTATCCATCCCAATCTGACAATAATTGGAAAGCTCTGATAAAAGACTAATCAATATGGAAGAACAGGAATAAGCATTTAGATACCACACCTACTATGTGCTGATCCCTTTTTACAGATATTATTTTATTTGATCCTCACAACAACACTGGGAGGTAGGTGATATTATTATTCCCATTTTAAAAGAAAAGGAAGCTGAGCAAATAGGTCATGAGACTTGCTCGTAGTCACATAGCTGGTAAGTATCTGAAGCCAGATTTGAAGTTCTGACTCCAGGGCCAGCACTCTCTCCACTCACAGCATCACCAGCTGCCTCCAGGATGCTAAGCATTATTCAAGATACCAAGTCTTGCTGCATATGTATAATCAATATCAGATTAATTGCTTTCTCAAGAGGGAAAGAGAATTTGGAACTCAAAAAAATTTTAAATGAATGTTTATAAAGTTTAATGTCATTGAAAAATGCTTAACAAAACAAATAAAAATGTATTTTAAAGACTAGGGTATAACTAAATATGGGACATGTTTGTATCTCTGCTACAATGAAGGCTAAGGCTGGTGGATCTTTTGAATTGAGGAATTCTGAATCACACTAGAATTTTTAAAAATGAATTTGAGGTGACTCTTCAGTTCTAGAGGTATGAAAAACCATTGGAAATATGAGATTGGTCAGCAGAAAGAGTGGAGCAGGAAAAGTAGATCTGAGAATCGTCAGCCTAGTGATGATAATTAAGTCTATGGGAGCTGATGAGAGCACCAAATGAAGTCTTACTCGGGGAGAGAAAAGGACTCAGGATAATCAGCTCTTATCCATGACACTATGTAACCACCAAGTGGTTAAAAGTATCTGGCGTCAATTCAAGCAAGTAGCTACTGTGGAGATAGAGCATCTCCACTACAAATTAAAACATAGTTTGGTGAATAATTATTGTTGAGGGAGAAACTGAATGTCAGTGGAAACCTTATGAACTTCCTCTTTCAGAAGAAAAAAATATCATCTTGTAAATGATATTTGATAAAATATCTACCTCCCTGAATTAGATTCTAGTCTAATAGCTAGCTCTTCATAATTAACTATTTATATTTCTGTAACATGTTAGGTCTTTCCCCTAACATGATGTAGTCGTCCTTATGGGTCATTTTAAACCATTGATGAGGAGGAGGAAGAAGAGGATGATTAATCATTATTATGACCATTTATGGGCAAAATCACACACTGAAAAATTGAAGTGACTTTCTGACTATCATATAGTTAATAAAAAAGAGAGCCAGAATTATGATTAATAAATAAAGAATATTACTTGAAAGGGACCTAGAAGATGATCTCTTTTTAGATCACATTGAAGTCTAGGGAGGAAAAAATGTGTGGTTCAAAGTTCCCTGCAGTTCTCTCTTGGTTCTACTTTTAATTCTCTTGACTTCTATCTCCACTATGATCCAGCAGTTTTGAAGATCACTTCACTATGGTGGACCCTTCCTTTGATTAGTCAGTTCCTTCTGGGATTTCCATTTTTTCCTCCTGGCAGTTTATTAGTAGGAAATACGCATTTCTTTTTAATGTGTTATACATGTATAACTAATACCAGATTATTTGCTGTCCTGGGGAGAGGGGAAGGAGAAAAGTTTGGAACTCAAAATCTTACAGAAATGAATATTGAAAACTATCTTTACATGTAATTATAATATATATATATATATATAAAATGATGATGATGATGATGATGATGATGATGATGATGATGATGATGATGATGATGTTGAATTTCTAGTTTATCCTTGGATACCCATTCCTTCCTGGAATCCACTTCTTTCTCCACCATGTCCCAGCTTAGATAACATCTTTACATATATATTTCAAAATACATTTAGCTACCAATTCACCCTTGTAAAACCTTGTGTTCCAAATTTTTCTCCCTTCTTCCCCATCTCTCCCCTCCTCTAGATAGCAAGTAATCTAAAATAGGTTAAACATGTGCAATTCTTCTAAATGTATTTCCATATTTATCATGCTGCACAAGAAAAATCAGATCAAAATGGGGGGAAATGAGAAAGAAAAAAAAAACAAGCAAACAACAAAAAAAGGCGAGAATAGTATGTTTTATCTACATTCAGTCCCCATAATCCTCCCTCTAGCTGCAATTGCTCTCTCCATCACAAGTCTATTGAAATTGCTCTGAATCATCTCGCTGTTGGAAAGGGCCACGTCCATCAGAATGGATTATCTTGTTGCTGTGTACAATGTTCTCTTGGTTCTACTTACTTAGCATCAGTTCATGTAAGTCTCTCCAGGACTTTCTGAAATCATCCTGCTGATCATTTCTTATAGAACAATAATATTCCAATGCATTCATATGCCATCACTTATTCAGCTTGGGTAGCTTCTTTATCACCTAGTTCAGCTTCCTTGTACATGTGGTCTTCCTACATTAGAATGTAAGCTCCTTGAGGGCAGGAATGTGGGAATGTCTTTCTTTTTGCTAATATTTGTATTCCCAGAACTTAGCAAAGTTTCTGGAGCACTGTAAATGATTAGTATATACTTGTTGACTTGACTAGTTAACTTGGTAACTAATCAACAGTCATGATCTGTTGAAATCCAGTGATGATACTATAATCCCACTTGTAGAACAGTCTGAACTGTTGTTGTTTTTTCCCCCCAGTGGTTAATACTGATCCATCCACAGTTACTCAACAAGTTGGTTTTCCTTGTGACTATGGGCACACATTTTTGCAAGATTATTGGCTAAGATTAAGCATATAGTGTGTGTCTATGACTGAATTCCAAAACAAAACCCTAAATATGACATATGGGGATGAAATTCACGATGAGGACCAAAAGTAAATCAGAGGTCCCCAACCAATAAATCATAATCCATCCATATACCTTAGATTCTTATCGAGAAGGTCACTAAGCTGCAGATGTCCTCTCTACCAGCAATAAGAGACCTAAAATTTTATGCCAACTTTCTCCAACTCCCATACTCCACCACTCACCATTCTTTCCATTGGCTAAGAGAATTTAGGGAAATTTAAAATGCCATTTATCAGGAAGAGGCCTCAGATCTCTAATCTGCTGGACATCCTGTTATTTGGCCATAGTTAAAAGATGAATAATAGACTCATCCATCTCCTCCCATGTCCTTCCAAAGGCATTAGCCACATAACTGGTTGACTGGCAACTCTAATACATTGATTCTATTAAAAATGGTTCAAAAGGCAATGAGAAAAAAGAACAGTGGTTCAGCTGCAGCTGTTACCAGTAACCTGTGTGAGGGAAGTGACATAAACCATCGATGATAACATGGCTGATGGAAAAAGAAAGTAAGATGTGCAGTGAGGAAGATCTCTCTGTCAAAGGACTCAACTGGCATCCAACAATTCATGACAAAACTAGAGGTAGACCTCCAATATGTTGGGTAGACCAAAGCTTCTTAAACTGTAAGTCAAGACCCCATATGGGTCACATAACATATGAGGTCATAAAAGGTATCAAATATTCCACCAAAATGTAATTTTTTTGTAAAAATAAATAAGTACATTTATATCATTAGTATGCAAATTCACCTTCATCTTTAATAAATGATCAAATTTTATGTATACCAAAGAAATGTTTTAAAATAATTTTTTATTTATTACCAGTAAAATGTTTGATTTGTATAGCTATTTTACATACTTATTTACTTAAGGATGCATAAAAATTTCTTGAGTAAAAAAGAGTCAGGAGTGGGAAAAGTTTATGAAGTCCTGGGATAGACCCTCTATGGAGGCTTTATGGAAGGACATTTTAAGAGCCACAAATGAAGAGAGAAGGGATGGATGGGAGATAACCTACAATGTTAGGAGGGCTATCCAGTTCAATGAGAGCAAGAATCCCTCAAGGCCCCATTAACAAGAGTTTGGCTCCCACTCCACCAGATTCTCCTTCCAGTATTATGGAGATAATGAAATGCTAACACAGAGAGAACAGCATTTCTGGCAAAACCTAACCAGCTAATAAGATTTTGGTTTGGAACTATGAATGGAGCAAGAGTCTGTTCTCTGAGGAGCAGCTGAGCCAGATTTAGAGAGGCTCATGAGAGTCACTGAGTCCCTTCAGCCACTGGGAAGCGGGGAGGGCTGTGATCTGCTTCAGGGGAGACAGTACCGTATCACTGAAGTCGGGCTCTGGGAAAGACGTGCACAAGCAGACACACAAACATTTGTTGAATTAACCTCTAGCCCAAGCAATCTGGAGCTGCACAGAACTGATAATGTCACACGCTGCCTCGGTTGAGGGGATCCGTCAGAGTCAAATGTCATCCCAGTTCCAGAGTTGGCAATGGAAATAAGTAAATGTCACCATTTGAAAAAGCAACCACAATCCAGCACCAGCTAATTATATTCCCCAATGCAATCAGATTCTCTCAGTGTGCAAAGCCCTGGACCACACACAAATGCCCCTCCATATAATTCAGTGTAACTAAAGCAAAAAAATCCCAGTAGTTTCCTAGGCAACCACTTTTTTCTCCCCTTGCTTTAATATTTAACAGAAATACCCACTAGCTTCTGGTTTGTGTTTGAAGGTAGCCTCACTTCAGTTCCTAAACACCCTAAAATGACAAACTGGCAGAACACAAGAACTCGGAAGTCATAAGTAATTCACCAAGGGAGCCTTCAAAAATAATTTTGTCCAACTTTATCATTTGGCAGAAGATACTAAGGCCAATCTTTACAAGAATACGTGAATAGGGAGGACTAGAAAGAAGCCTCTGACTCTGAGACCAAAGTCTTGCACCAGAATTCACTGCCTTGACTCCTCCTTCAAAGGGCTTTTCTCCATCCTAATTCCTAATCAAAAATATTTGAGACATCTTTCAGTGTTCCCATAGAGTTTTCTTTTTCCCCATTGTAATTGAGGATGATGATGGGAAATATTAAATAATAAACTAGATAAATAATAAATAATAACATATTTTATGCCATGCCATGTTTTATAGAAATATATCTATTTTATACATTATTTATTATATTTAATATAGTATAACATATAAGTATGTTGTATTTATTATATTTTGTCTAATACCATATTTTACATAAATATATTGCATTTATTTTATATATTATTTATTGCATTTAATATATTATGACATATTGTATATATTATATTTTCTATGTCAAATTAAAATTTACTTTAAAAGTATGCTGTACAAAAAGACCCCTTTCCCCCCACCAAGAACTGCTTGTTAAACATTTACAAGCACAACAATAGCTATTACTATTAGTGAAGGCATACTAACCAATTCTAAAGCTGAAATTTCATATTCTATAAATAGTTTTCAAAGAACTGAGATTTTATCACTGTGGACACTTTTTTAAACTGATATAAAATATGTCCCTTCCACACTTTAGTAGATGCGCTTTCTCTCTCTCTCTCTCTCTCTCTCTCTCTCTCTCTCTCTCTCTCTCTCTCTCTCTCTCTCTCTCTCTCTCTTTCTCTCTCTCTCTCTCTCTTTCTCTCTTTTCTCTCTCTCTCTCTTTCTCTCTCTCTCTTTCTCTCTCTCTCTGTCTCTCTCTCTGTCTCTGTCTCTCTGTCTCTTTCTCTCTCTCTCTCCTGTCTCTCTCTCTCTCTCTCTCTCTCTCTCTCTCTCTTCTCTCTCTCTCTCTCTCTCTCTCGTCTCTCTCTCTTCTCTCTCCTCTTTCTCTCTCTCTCTTCCTCTCTCTCTCTCTTTTCTCTTCTCTCTCTTCTCTCTCTCTCTCTGTCTCTCTCTCTGTCTCTGTCTCTCTGTCTCTTTCTCTCTCTCTCTCCTGTCTCTCTCTCTCTCTCTCTCTGTCTCTCTCTGTCTCTCTCTCTCTCTCTCTCTGTCTCTCTCTCTCTGTCTCTCTCTCTCTGTCTCTCTCTCTCTCTCTCTCTCTCTCTCTCTCTCTCTCTCTCTCTCTCTCTCTCTCTCTCTCTCTCTCTCTCTCTCTGTGTGTGTGTCTCTCTCTCTGTCTTACCCTTGGTCTTCAAGACTTAGCTCAAGTGCTAAGCTTTTCTTGATCATCCCAGTAGAGTTTCCTATTCTTTTCCTTCCCTGCCCCCAATTGCTTGGTATTTCTTATGTGTGTGTGTTTTTTATCTACTGATTTGTGTACCTGTGTCTTGCCCCTTCTTCCAAGAAGAATACAAGCTCTCTGAGGGCAGGAATTATTTTTACTTTTGCATCTCTGCATCTGGCACTGTGCCAGCCCCACAGTAAGTACTTAATAAGTGCTTGTGAAATTTAATTGAATTAAATTGAAATGCTCCCAGAACTGTCCTTCTTTCAGTGCTGAATAAAACACTAATAATTAATTTCTTTTAGGTTGGCAGGAAGTCTGATCTGGAATTCAGAAACAGATATTACTAGGACATGCAATTTTAGGGAAAAAAAAAAAACTTAAACCACATAAACTCATGGATGTCAGTAGTTAGATGGAAGAGAGTCAGCTGACTAAAACAATAATTTTTTTGCCCCACCAAGCAAATTCTTAAGAGCTACTCAAACAGATCTGATGGATGTCTTCCCTTAGAATACTTTCCTGGAAAAAGTCTAAGCTAATTTTGACCTCTAAATGTTCAAAGAAGTTGCAACCCATAAAATCCTACACTTCCTCTTCAAAGTTCCCTGACTATTGTGCAGCATTTAGACAAAACACTGAACAGGTATATCTGAAACCCTTCCACTGAGTTTTATTATCTTGAGCCAATCCCATTCCTTTTCTGGGCCTCAGTTTCCTAATCTGTAAATTGAAGTGTTTGGACCAGCTCTGAATATCTTATAGTTCTGGTTTTTTTTTTTTTTTTTTTTTTTTTTTTTTTTTTTTGCTTGCCTCTATATACTTATTCTTTTCTTTTTTCCTAGAAGCGAAGGAGGGGGAGAAAGGAGAGAAAGAAAATAAATATTTTTAATTGAAAAAAAAATTTTGTGATTCTAATGTCCATCACACCTACAATAAAGGTACCATAAATACACAAAGAAAAATTCATTCTATAATTTTGTAGAATGACATACACAAATTATATCCAATAAACAAATCTGCCACTTGAAATTGATTAGTGAATCACTAATTATGAGCTGTGTGACTTTTGGGCAAATCATTTAACTTGTTTGGATTTCAGATTCCCCATCTTAAAACAAGGAGGCTAAACAAATCATCTTTAGTTTTCTTTTAGCTTTGAAAATCATTGTGGTCCATCATTCTTTAGGTCTAGCCAAATGAAATTCAGACCCATAGTTCATAGCCACAACCTTTGTTCCCTTCCCGTACAAGAACCAGAATGACCATTCCTGTGTTTCTTTTTTTTCCCCCTGAGGCTGGGGTTAAGTGACTTGCCCAGGGTCACACAGCTAGGAAGTGTTAAGTGTCTGAGACCAAATTTGAACTCGGGTCCTCCTGAATTCAGGGCTGGTGCTCTATCCACTGCGCCACCTAGCTGCCCCCCCATTCCTGTGTTTCAGAGCACCCTCAGCCATCCCTAGTTGGTGGCTGGGAAAGACTCAGTCCTCTCCATCTATGAGTGGAGGTGACAAAGGGGAAGAAGAGTGAGGAAGTTGTCCAGCAAAGAGGAAACAGGGAGGCCTCCAGTTGTACAAATCTATCTCCACCCCAAATCTGACCTTCCTCCTGAGAGCAAGCAAAGCCTTCACCTTCCTCCATCCACTTCACTCTCTATTTGAAAAAAACAACATGTAAATGAAGGTTCCTGCCTGTTTTTATGACAAAAAACTGTCTAAGTTTCTACATTATAATTCTTGCAATTGGAGAAGTTTAGTGGGAACATTATAATTCCACGCTCTTTCCAGTTTCTAAGTTTTTTTTTTTTCAATGTTTTATCTTCCTCTTCCTTTCCATTTCCAACTTTGTTCAGGTTCTCACCTCCTTCTCCCATCAGAATTACATCACCTTCATTTGCACAGATAGCCATAGACAGACAGACAGACACACCCCAGACTTACACACAGATATACACCTCCTCCCTCAGACTACTCCAATCTGGTCTTCTAGGACCTTGTCTTTAGCAAATGATCAATGGCAACGCACACTACATTATGGGATAAATGTTCGTGTACCTAATAACAGCTAACATTTATTTAGCAGCATTTTCAGTTTTACAAAGAACTTTACATATGTCATCTCACTGGATCCTCCTAACAACTTTGTAAGTCAGGTGCTATTATTATTCCCATTTTATGAAAAGAAAATTGAGGCCCTGAGAGATCAAATGACATGCCCACATAGCTAGTTTTTGGGAGCAGGACCCGAACTCGGGTCATCCTGAGTTCTCTTATCTCTCTCCTCCCCTCTTCTTAACTAGTTTGGTTAGTATGCGTTTCCTCTTCTTAAAAAGAGAGTTGAAATAGTTGATGTCTTAAGAGCCAGCTTCCAGCTTTTAAATCTGTAATCTACCCTCAAGAAAAGAAATGAGTATAAAAGTCTAAATGGTGAGCTTTATGTTGGGGGGAGGGGAGAAAGAGAGACAGACAGACAGACAGAGAGACAGAGACAGAGAAAGAGAGACAGAGAGAGAGATTCAAAGAGAGGCAGAAACAAAGACAGAGAGAATAAGAAATTGCTTATAAAGAAGCTGCTCTATATAATAGACACCAGATTTCAATACAAACTGGATGGGAGAGAATCTCCAACCTAGCTGGTTCACAAAGAGTCAATGGCTAGCAAAAACTGCATTATCTAAAGAAAAATTTAAAAATAACAAATAACAAATATGTTCAGCAGACAGAGGGGGATGAAAATGAGCAGTCAGCTTCTATTGAAAGGCCCGTCTCCTATGTCCCTTTCATACGGACTCACAAGAGGGAAATCCTAACATCCTGTGAGGGGTGAACAAAACTGCTCTATCATGAGAATTCTGAGAACTCCAGAGCCAGCTGGCTTATTTCCGGTGTCTGATGATGTAGTGACATTGGAGTGTGAGAAGGCAAATACTGAAGAGGAGGTGGTGGGAGTAGGGAGGGAGAAAAACACACAGAGAGAAATTTTCTTTCACAAAGCAAAAGGGGAAAGGAGGGTTTGTGTTGGGGGGAAGTGAGGAAGACAGAGAGAAGAAGGAAAGGAAAGGGATAAGGAGGACTTGTGTGGTCTGGAGTTGAAAATAAGATATGATACACTCTTTTCAAAAAGGGATTAATATTATTTCCTATTTTACTGACTGGGCTAAACTCCAGAGAAAGAAAACAAGAAATGAGAGGACTGGAATTAAAAGAGGGACTTCAAAGGTAATTTAGTTAGTTTTCCCTTCTACAATTTACCCAATAATGAGCAGAGAGGAACCATGGTATAGCAGAAAAAAGCAAAGAAATTGGAGTCAAAAGATCCACATTCAAATTTGGCCTTGGACACCTACAAGCTGTGTGACCCTGGGCAAGTCAATTAACTTATTTCTGCTTTAGTTTCCTAATCTTTAAAATGAAGAATATAGACTTGATCAAAGTATGATCCAGAGAATTCTGGGAGTGTCTGAAACTCTTTCAGAGGGTCTATAAATTCAAAATTAGTTTTTATTTCTAATATAGTAAATATCTATAAATATAACCCAGATAAACAAAAAGTCTTTGGACTCCTCAATAATTTTTAATAGAATAAAGATACTGAGAATAAAAGTTTGAGAACCACTGGACTTATGATCATTAAGGACCTGTCCAGATCTGAAATTCCAAAGCCACACTAAACCCTTAATCAATTCAGACTAACAAAAGGGAAAGCTTGTGTAATTAAGTGAAAACTCCAAATTCTTTAATTCTTTAAAAATTTAAATTATACTGAATGTTAGAAGCTAAATGTTAAGGTTGGTAGGGATTCCAGAGACCAATCTCAAACCCTTTATTTTATGAGGAAGAATCAGACTCAGAAGTTGATATGCCCAATTTGTGAGGTAGGATTCAAATTCAGATCATCCTGATAGAAGGAAGACACTCTATTCACCATTCTGTGATTAATATCATTATATTTCAAGAATCTCTATTGGAAGGGATCTAGTCCAACCCTGTAATTTTACTTTGTCCTTTCTATCGCCCTCTTCCTCTCTCTTCTCCCCTCTGTCTCTCTTTCCTTATAATAATAATTATTATTATTTTTGCTAAAGCAATTGGGGTTAAGTGACTTACCCAGGATCACATAGCTAGGAAGTATTAAGTATCTGAAGTAGCATTTGAAATCAGGTTCTTCTGACTCCAGGGCTAATACTCTATCCACTGCATTATCTAACTGCCCCTCTCTTATTTTACTTTAGCTCTAAATCCAGCTTAAGCTATGCTAATAAAATATTTCTTAGTAGGAAAATGTCTATAGCATACCTGCTTAAAAGTATATAGCTAGGTCCAGATTAGGACGAATAATAAATCCCCTGAAGTGATTGCATTTTTTGAATTCATACTACATTTCCACTGGACTAGAACCAATAACTGTTTTATATAACTTCAAAGAGTGTGAATTTGAATACTCCAGGAATTCATCTTTTGAACTGAGACCTAGCTGTAGATGGAATTTATTATTTCATTTTTCTATATTACTTTGTAGTTTATAAGATTTTTTGAGCCTTTTTTGAGGTTTCCCATCTGTAAAAATGAGATATTTTTTCCAACTCCAAATTATGTGATCCTACTGCATTTCCAATAAGGTGTTCTTTTTACAAAGACCATCACACAAAGGCCTCCTACTAGAAGTACAAACCAGTAAGTTGGATCATGGAAAGCTAGAAGAGGTACAGCAGATAAGTCAACAAAAGCAGCAACAACCCCACAAAAGCAACAAATCCCAACCCCATGCACATACTTTTCAAAGTACTTTCCAAATAATGAAGTGCACAAGGTTTTGTTATCCCCATTTTATAGCTTGCTCTGTTTGCTAGTGACTGTTTGGTGCTAGAACCACAGAACCTTTCTAATGCAGAAGTCTTTCCACACTCCCCAAAGTAGAATGAGATTAATGGATGGACGAAGTTAATGCTTCTCAAACATCAGCTGCCTTAACCTAATAAGAAAGGAAGGCTACATAAGAAGAATTATAAGATCAGTGGATTGGCCAATAGGAGGCCTAGGTTCTAGGCCCTCTCTGCCAAAAACTGCTGATGTTGCCTCAGTTTCCCCATCTATGAAATGAGAAGAATGACCAGAGTCTGCTTAAACTCTACTAAGTCTAGGTAGTCATAATCTCCCAAATTGGTCTATGAATAGACCTTCTACTATATGATTGTAAAAGTCAATATTTTTATTTTTAAAATACTTTTTTATTTTTAACAAATAAAATTAATATTTCCCTATACAATATAAAATAAAAGAATTGTACTCCAAGGTAGAGCTTGCTTTTCTTGGAAAATATATAATAAATTCTATTTGCAACTTTTAAAGTTGTATGGTCTGTCTGAGATTCTTTTTAGCAATCCATTCTCTTTATTGTATTTTTAAAAACATTTTTCAATAACTGTCTGTTCTTTCAATCCTTTTCTTTCCCCCACTACCTCATCCTTGGTCCACATTTCTTTCCCAAAAAAGAAAAAAAGGAAAAGATTCTTGAAAAAAATCAATCAAACAAATGTCCAAAAATAGACACCTTCACTTGTACCTTGAGTCTATCATCTCTCTGTATGCATGTGGGTAAGTATGTTCCATCAATCAATGAACATTTATTTAGCACTTACTGTGTGCAAAGCACTGGGGATACAAGAAGAGGCAAAAAACAGCCCCTGCCTCCAGTCTAATGGGAAAGACAACATGCAAACAAATTTATAACAGTCAAGCTATATCCAAGACTAATGTGAAGTAATTGAAAGGAGGAACACTCTGGAATTAAAAGGGGTTGGGGAAAATTTCTTAGGATATTTTGAGATTTAAAGAAAGCCAAGGAGATCAGTAGTTGAAGAGGTGGAGGGAGAACTTTCCAAGCATGGAAGTCAGGTGGAGGAAATGCCCTGATCTGAGAGATGGAATGTCTTACTCATGGAGCATCCAAGAGTCCAGTGTCAATGGATTGAAGAGTAAGATTGGGAGTAAGATGTAAGAAGATTTGAAAGGCAAAAGGGGGATGGATAGGTTATGAGGGGCATTTAGAATTTGCTCCTGGAGGTAACAGGAAGCCACTGGAATTTGTTGAGTAAGGGAGTGACAAGATTGGACTTGCATTTTAGGAAAACCACTTTGGTGGCTGAATGGAGGATGGGAGACTTGTCCCAGGCAGATTAACCAACTGGCTATTGCAGTAGTGTAGGTATGAAAATATGAGGGCCTGCAGAGTGGGAGCAGTGTCAAGAGATCATAATTAAATCTATGGGGTTTGATAAGCTCATTGAATGAGACAGAATAGAGAGAGAAGAGAAGCAAGATCATTATTGGTCCTCTGGAATCATTAGTGCTTTAGAGTTTATAAGATTTTCTGGTTGGTCATTACATTGATCAGGAAACATTATCCCTTTAAGGATATAGACTCTGACATAGAAGAATGCTGAAAATTTTCTCCCCTTTGCATTTGCTAGTCTTACCTGCAAATAAAAAACTATTATAATCTTCAACTCAGCAACCTTGTAGTTTGAAATGTACCATGAAAACCCACAATTGTCATCAAATGACTGAATTAACAATGTGAGTAATAATGGAGTGATGCAATCAGAATTCCAAAGACATGAGTATCATGTCTACTTCCTACTCTTTGAGGAAAAAAACATTTTCCTGGCACAGAATCAGGCAAATTAACATTTGATTTCTAAGCATACTGATGGCAAGAAACATTAAGTGGCAAATTTTCACCACTGCCTGCAGAAGGCAGTCTCTGGCATCCTGCCCCCCAGCCAAAGCCACAAGCTTGGGCCTGTAAAGCCAATGCATCAAAATTAAGTCCTTGGATAATGCAGCAAATGCTTGGAAAAGATCAGCCAAGCTTCCAATAACAGCCAAATTAAACAGTCGTCATCACAGAGCTGGGCCTACTGCTGAGAGGGATACAGGGAACCAGGAGCCCAGGAGGGAAACCAAGGCCACTTCCCTTAGCTAGGAGGAGATGTCCGTGCTTGCTCAGGCCAGCTCAGCAGTTTGGGAGGGATCTTTACCTGCATCAGGGACCAGGACCTCCCACAACTACATACCCCCAAACCCTCATTTGGGACACAGAGGTAGGTAAAGAGCTGATGGAGCCCATACTAAAGAAGTCATATGAGAGAGAAAGAAAAAGAAACCGAGACAGAACAAGTCAGAAAGACCAAATCAGTGAGAGAGGAGAGAGAGAGAAAGAAAGAGACAGAGACAGAGAAACAGAGAGAGAGAGATGAGGAGATGGAGAGACAGAGACAGAGAGAATAGAATAGAGATATGGCAAAGAGATAGAAACAGAAATACACAAACACAGAGAGACAGAGAGACAAAGACAGGCTGAGGAAAAGAGAAGACAGAGGGAAGCATGGAAATATGGAGAGATTTCTGCCCCCTAAAAAGCAATCTCATTAGCAAACTAGGTTTAGGAAAGGTTGCCTGGAATATGAACACTGAAGAAAAGAATAACAAGAACACTGGACTAGGAGGGTCATGACTTCTGTCCTTCATTAGCTATATTATCTTGAATAAGTCACTTTCTTTCCCTGGGCTATTTATTTGAAAAAACAGGAAATACAGTTATAATGATATTAAATGACAGCTGTGAAGAAGAGTATTTGCCCTGAAGTTGATAGGATGAGACAGTAACAGACAGAAAGAAGGCAGCCTGGTTTGTGGGAAGAATCATGAGCTGTCAAGTCCAGAGATTGGGGTTCTAATAACTCCCATAGTCATTTATTAAGTGTCTCCTCATTATCACCAACCAGCATTTATTAAGTGCCTACTGTGTGGCAGACACTATGCTAAGCACTGGGGAATGCAAGAAAGGCAAGAATACAGTATTTGCCTTCAAGAAACTTACATTCTCATGGGAATGTGAAAGGATTCTCCAATGTATAAATGTTTCTCGAACATGAGGAAGCTAGAAGTTCCTCAAAAATAATGGGCAAACTTTCTTATTGGTCTTACATACCGGAAAAACTGCATTCTTATGATATAAAGTATTGCCCTAGTCTCAGCCATGCTAACTAATATTTGGCTGCTCTCTCTGGGGTCTGAGGCAAACCACTTCATTTCTCTGGGTCTTGATTTCTTTATCGGGAAAGTTAGAGGGCTGCAGTAGATGATCTCTGAGATCTGGGCTTTGAGAATTGATTGGAATGGGCCCCTGGCCAACCCATGCTCTGTGCCTATGGTATAGGCAAAGTAGACAACCAAACTACAACTCTAGAAGCCTAGTGATGAAACTTGCCCACCTGCCTCCTGACAAAAAGATAATGGACTCAGGTGTATACACATACACACACACATACATACATGCAAAAATACATACTTGTGCATGTTCAGGGATATGGCCAGTTCAGGAATTTGTTTTGCTTGGCTACATTTTTGTTATAAGGGTTTTATTTTGAATTTCCCTTTTTTTTTTCCTCCCAAAAGGGTGGGGGAAAGCAGAGGGAGAGAAAATAGATGTGTTAACTAAAAAGGCCTGCTGCCTTGATGATCTGAGGAGGGAGTGTGTACATGAATTGTATCGCACCTTCCCAGAGATTAAGTTGGTCCTGAGGTTAATCTCCAACAAAAGCATATCTAGCCTTCTGCTATCAAGAGCCAACATTCCAACTTTCCAATGGCCATTCCAGCCTCAGTACAAATCCCCAGGCTTCCTCCTATTGAGCCCTAGATCAATCCCTGGGAAGATGGGGGAGGTTCTATAACTTAAATCCTTGCAGCATACCAGGAAAAAAAAATTACCACTAGAGGAATATGATAAAAAAAATATTTGGAAATCACTGGTATAGGGTTCCATGCTAGTTTCAGTTCTGCTTCTAACTAGTGTGTGACCTTCCCCAAGCCACCTCATCTCTCTGAGTTCCAATATCTTCTTCTCCTATTGGGGGAGAAGGGAGTCGGTTCAGAAAGCCTCTAAGATTCCTTTTGGATCTGATTATATTAAAAGCAAGGACAAAACTACAAGGAAGTTCACTTGCATGGGCTCAGATTCCCTCAGAATCCCACTGAGATGGGTAAAGATCAAATAAAGAAGAAAAAACTCCTTTGGGGGAAGAGCTCTTAGATATTTTAATAATATTTAAATTTATATAGTGCATTAAAGTTTGCAAAGCACTTTACAAGTAGTATCTCGTTTGATCTCATAGCATCCCTGCAAGCAAAATCCCCATTTTATAGATGAGGAAACTAAGGCAAATAGTGGTTAAGTGAATGACTTGCCCAGGATCACACAGCTACTCGGAATCTAAGGCAAGATTGGGATTCGGGTCTTCCTGGAGGATTTGACAATCCACCCATTGGGTTTTCTAACTGCTTTGTACCACTCAAGTGGATATGGGATCTCATCAATTTAGATGTTCTGTCCACTTCAAGTTGACCACACCAGCTCTTCCCATGTTTCATTTGGCCACAGGGAGTAACTTACCATGCTGGAAATCTTTGCTTTCTCCTGACTTCAAAATTCAAGCAGAACATTGGGTTACTCCTTATATATTCCTCAGCCCATCTTCTCTTCCTAGCCCACATATATCCTTTATTTCTGGTTAGTCAGTTGGATGTTTTTGCCTTGTACGCACCATGGGACTCTCCATTGTCCTAATCACGTGGCTTCCTTCAAGTCCCCGCTGCAGACCTTATCTGAGAGCCTTCCCTCCGAGATGACCCCAGTCTTATCCTGCCTACGGCTAGTTTGTACACAGTAGTCTCAGCCATTAGAATGTAAGCGTCTTCAAAGAAGGGGCTGTGTTTTACCCAGCTCTTAATCAGTACCTGGTATCCAGTAGGTGCTCAATAAATGCTTGCTGCCATGACTTGATCAGTTCTTTGGAGACCATGATGCTATATCATCACCAGTAGAATATTGGTATTAAAATGATGAGCCTTACTTTCTCAGAGAAGTTTGGGCCCCTTAAAGGGAAGCTACAAAGTGGGGGGAATCCCATGTGGTTGATTCTAATGCCTTCCCATTTTTAAGCAAGAAGCTGTTTTCCTTTAAATTGTAAATGAGACTGCATATTCAATATGCTAGTTCTCTAATGACCTAATATGGGGTCATTCCTTTATTTATACAATGGTCTCCTAAAGATTTCTCCGAAGAGGATATAATAAGGATGTACAGTTAACACCCCATTTATCTGAAGGTCACAACTTCCTTTGACTTGGGCCAAACAGGCATCTCAGTGTCATTTAGTTTCTTCCATGGGAGGGGTCTAAAGATAAATACAGAAAAAATAAAAAGGAAATTACAAGCAGGGGAGGCTGCGGAATCTGGACAGAAGGGAAAAAATAGGATTAGGAAAGCCTGCTCATATAGAGGTGCTCAGCACAGTGCCTGGTGCAGAACAGGCGCCCGGTCAATGCTTATTCACTTTCCTTCCCTCCCAGGCTTCAGTAGCCCCTAAGAGGATGAGTATATCACAGCATCACAAAATCCAAGAATGATAGAGTTTACCCGGCTTGAAAGTATGTCCAGTCCCATCCTCATTTCACAGACAAGAGAAACTTGAGCCCCAGAGAAAGGAACTGATTTGCCCAAGAGCGTGCAACTAAATAAATGTTCATTTCTCTGAGATAAAATACTTAAAGCGCTTTGCAAACTTTAAGTATCATATAAATGCTAGTTCTTATTACACAGTCCAACTCATTCATTTTCCAAGAGAGGAAACTAAACAATCGTGGGATCATAAATTTAATTAATCTCTCAGTTAATCCATCAACATATATTAAGTGGCTACTATGTACCAGGCACTAACCATGCAAACTATACCTCTCATTAAACAAATAAGGAAACAGAGGCGTGCCCATGGTGACACAGAGATAGGTTTGAAAAGAGAAAGAATGACTCCTCCAGTCATACAAGTTAATAAGTGATTAAGTTAGGACTAGCTCTCAGATTTTTGTCTCTGTCTCTGTCCCTGTGTGTGTCTCTGTCTATCTGTCTATCTCTTTCCCTTCCTCCCTCCTTCCCCCTCCCTTCCTCTCCCTCTCCTTCCCTTCTCCTTCTTCTTCTACCTCCCCCTCTTTCCCCCTCCCTCTCCCTCCCCCTCTTTCTCTCTTTCCCTTCCCTCCTCCCTCTTTCTCTCTTCTCTGTCTCTCTCTCTCTGTCTCTCTCTCCTCTCTGTCTCTGTCTCTGTCTCTCTCTCTCTGTCTCTCTTTGTTTCTCTCTGTCTCTCTCTGTCTCTCTCTCTGTCTCTCTGTCTTCTCTCTCTCTCTGTCTCTCTCTCTCTCTGTCTCTCTCTCTGTGTGTGTCTCTCTCTCCTCTCTCTCTCTGTCTCTGTCTCTCTCTCTCTCTCCTCTCTCTCTCTGTCTCTGTCTCTCTCTGTCTCTGTCTCTCTGTCTCTCTCTCTCTCTCTCTGTCTCTGTCTCCCTGTCTCTCTTTCTCTCTCTCTCTCTCTCTTTCTCTTTCTCTCTCATCAGGTCTCTTGATTCCTACCTTAAGGAATTAAATAAAATGCTGAACTTGAAATCCTTCAATGCTCAGCTCAGCTACATTTTCCTTATAATTGTAAACTAGGGATGAGACCTCCTATGCCTCACTGGGCTGCTATGAGGAATAATTGAGACAACAGATGGAAAGTGCTTCTTAGACCTTCCACCACGTGTGCATGTACAGCAACTAGCAAACGTTGAGCCAAAGGAAAAACTGAATGAAATCCAAGATAATCTTTAAAAAGCCAGGAAGACCCATCACATTTTAGAAACACTTTCCCTCAAAAACAATTCCCATTCTTTAAAAAATATGAAAGGTAAGGCTTCAGGCAGCTGGAAAATTCATTTATAACAAATGCTATCAGTATCAGATAAATTAGGTGTTCCTGTCATTAAAGAACCTAGGAGGAGCCCCAAACTCCTAGGCCATATGCCAAAGTAAGGATTTCAAAAAGGTGGATATAAAGTTGGGCACATCAGTCACTGCTTGTGTGTGTGTGTGTCTCTCTGTCTCTCTCTCCCTCTTTCTTTCTGTCTCTGTCTCTCTCCCTTCTTCTCTGTCTCTCTCTGTCTCTGTCTCTCTCCCTTCTTCTCTGTCTCTATCTCTTTCTGTATGTCTCTGTCTCTCTGTGCCCCTGTCTCTCCCTCTTTCTCTGTCTGTGTGTGTGCGCATGCATGCACACATCTGTACATGTTTCTGTGTGGATAAGGGCTATGATTTCATTGATAAAGTGAACTTTCTTTTAAGGAAATTTCCTCAACCAATACAGGCCAATATTGTATCTGCAGCTTAATAGTCTAAAGAGAATTGCCTAGAGCACAGACAGTTTAAGTGACTTGCCCAGGGTGACATGACCAGTATGTGTCAGAAGTAGTCAGAAGTAGGCCCTGAATCAGATCTTTCTAGCTTCAAGACCAGATTTCTACAGGATATGCCATAATGTCTATCTGGCAGAGAAAGAGAGAGAGAAACAGAGACAAAGACAGAGAAAGGCAAAGAAAGATGGAGGGGCAGAGATAGAGACAGAGACAGATACTCAGAGAGAGACAAAGAGAGATGGAGAGGCAGGGGCAGAGACAGAGAGACAGAGATAGACACTCAAAGAGAGATGGAGGGGCAGAGACAGAGACAGTGAGAGAGACAAACATAGAGGGAAGAAGAGCGGGAGAGAATGAAGGATAGAGAAAAAGGGAGACAGAGAAATGGGTGGATAGAGATGGAGAGATGGACAGATGGGTGGGTGAATAAGATAGATGCATTGATGGATAATTAGATAGAACTATACATAGACAGATAGATGGATATGTTGATAGATGAATAGATAGAAAGATAGGCAGACAGCTACAGAGAGATCTTAATAAATGGTAGATAGATAAATAGATGGATAAAGAGATGATAAATGAATGGATGGATAGATAGAATAAATAGACAGCTACACAGATAGAAGGATAGATATATAGGCTATATAGACAAATGGATAAATAAATAGATCATACATAGATGGACAGATAGGATAGATAGATAAATAGGAAGATAGATGGATGGATAGGCAGAAGGATAGATAGATAGATAGATAGATAGATAGATAGATAGATAGATAGATAGATGTATATTACTGTATAGAACTGAGTTTTCAAAGGCTAGGATTTGAAGCTTCAGAAGATCCTGTCAAGCCAACAAAGTTGAGGGATAAAGGACTGAATAGACTGTGATTGCCATCTCTCTAAAGACCAGTCTAATGATTCATTACCAGAGGTTAGTTCCAGGGCAGATTTTTCAGGTCAGATCATCTAAGATACAGAGAAGAAACTCATGGAAATGATGTCATTAAGCCTTGAAGTATGGAAAGAAATGGGTATTGAAGAAAGAGCATTGATTCCTGAATCAGAACTGAATTTGAACCCTAGTTTTGCCAGGGAGAGCGTTAGGTGGCACCATAATTGATAGTGTGCTAGTCTGGAGTCAGGTAAACCTGAATTCAATCTAGCCTCAGATACTTCATTTAACCTCTCTCTCAGTTTCCTTAACTGTAAAATAGGGCCATAATAACAGCTGCATCTCAGGGTTGTGAGTATCAAATGAGAATATTTGCAAAGCATTTGGTTCAATGATTGGCATATAATAGGTACTATATAAATGCTAGATATTACCTTTACTACTTTCTAGACACTTTCCTTCTCTGGTCCTGCTTCCCCATTCACATATAATAAATAGATAGGACTAAGGGTTTTCTAAGGTCCATCCCATTTCTAAATTCCATGAAGCCTATGTAGTTCTTTATTCCAGCAAACCAACCGTCTAGAACAAATCCTAAGGATAAGCTGCCATGAGTGGAAAGACTGATGTGATAAAATCAATGAACAAGACAGGGGGCATCATCCTCAGACACCAGGAAAGGTTACCTAGACTGGCAGCTAGTGAGAGGTGCCATGCATTGCTGTGTTTTTTCTTTTTTCTTTTTTTTTCCCCCTGAGGCTGGGGTTAAGTGACTTGCCCAGGGTCACACAGCTAGGAAGTGTTAAGTGTCTGAGACCAGATTTGAACTCAGGTTCTCCTGAATTCAAGGCTGGTGCTCTATCCACTGCGCCACCTAGCTGCCCCTGCTGTGTTTTTTCTAACCCATAATTGAAACAGACTCACAAATACTTAACATATAAATGCATAAAGTAATGGATTGCGTTTGATTACTGGATTCTAAAATATTTAGCACAGTGCCTAGCAAAGTGTTGGTACTATTTACATACTAGCCACTATCATGATCATCAAAATCATCATCACCATCACCATCACCATCACCAACATCATCATCATTTTCTTAAAAAAACAAAACAAAACAAAAACCCAACCCTTCCAGTTTAATCCTTTACCTAAATTTATCCAACAAGTTTATAAGTTTAATGCATGTCAAGGTGGCTGAGATTCTATGCAATCATTCTGTAAAACAGTTTGGAATTATGCAAAAAAAAATTATTAAAATACCCATGTCCTTTGACACAGAAATTCTACTGCTAGACTTACATCCCCAAGGAAGCTATTGCTAAGAAGAAAGGATCCACAAACATCAAAATATTTGTAACTGATATTTGTGATAGCAAAGAATTTGCAATAAAATATATGCCCATGGATTAGGGAATGGCTAAACTAAATGTAGTCCATTATTGTAAGGGAATATTACTATGCTATGAGAAACAGTGAAAAAAATGAATAGCAAGAAGCCTGGAAAAATTTACATGAATAGATGCAGAGTGAAGTAAGTATCGACAAGAAAACAATGTATACAATGACTACAACAACATCAGGTAAAAGAACAAACACAAAACGATTTAACAGTGAATAATACAAAATTACAAAGAACAAGCAGGTTCTAAAGTAGAAAGATAAGATGATACTCCCACCTCACTCCTTTGCATAGATGGGAGGTCCATAGGTATTATAGGTACACTGTCCATTTCTTCACATTTGAAGAATGTATTTTGCTTATTTTTTCCTTTTCCTTTTTTAAAATATTATGTGTTATATGAGACAGCTCTCTGGGAGGGGGAAGAATACTGGAGGACATTTTGGTGATTAAAAAAAAAGATCCATTTTTAAAACAACTTATTTTATTCAACACCCTACAAAAGACAAAGTAAAAAATTAGTTGCCATTCCAAGGGGCTTATATTTTTCTCCTAGTGGGTGAAGGGTGGTACAAGATATATCTCACCTGAGATTTTATTTCTTGCCTTGTGCTGTCTTTCTGTATTGTACAGGTTAATGAATAACAAATCTGAGTTTTTATTCTGACTATTATTAGGCAACAGGGTAACTGTCATAAGTCACTCTAGCTCTCTGGGACTCAGTTTCTCTACCTATAAAACATAGAAATCAAATGTGATGATCTCTAAGGTCCCTTTCTAATTTTAACATACTATGTTCTAAGATCCCTTCAAGTTCCAAATTCTGTGACTATGATGCTATCAACCCATGCTCAATAGAACCAGAAAATGAAAGCAGTGGACTTCAAGACCCATCCTAGGGCATCATTCATTAAATATCCTGAACTCAGGTATTTAAGTATTTTAGGGTTCTTTTTTCTTATTTTTTCCTTCTAAAATGTAACTAAGCTAAAAGGAGGCATCTAGATTTCTGGAAGAGAAAGAAATCTAGGCCTTTTCATACTGCTCCCTCATTTGTGAAGGAAGAGTTGAGATAAACTAGAAATTTGCTAAGGTTCTTCAAATCTAGATTTAAATCCAATAATCTCCCACAATAACGAGGTTAGGGTGGTAACTGGTAACTCAAAGTCAAGAAAATGTGATTTCAAATCCTCCCTCCCTCTACTATATACTGTCTGTGTGGTCACAGGTAAATCATTTAATCTTATGAAACATCCAGACAATTCTCTAAAATCAGAGAGTTGCCTATTGGAGTTGGTAGAGGAAATATCCATTCCAAGGAATAACCTTGCCCCCATGATTCAGTTAAATGTCAGATCAAAAAAGGAAAAAAAAATTCCCCTTAATATTTTATCAGAAGCTAATCTAGGCAATATCGATACCAGATTTTGGCCTTCTCCTTGGCTTTGGTCCTCGCTTTTATTACCTCAAGGTCTTCAGTGCTGTGCTAAAGGGTTGGTTGATAATATTCATTGAACACTGATAAAATATCTATCATGTACTATGCAGTGAAAGGCTTAAGACACACTTCCCTCCCCAACTCCCCCATTCCCAGGATATTTACCTTCTCTTAAAGGGATCTTAGAAGACTAATAAGCCTTTGAACCCAAAGAAATTTTTTCAAAATGTTGAAATTTCAAACAAGGCCAATGGGGGAAAGCATACTCTGATCTCAGCAAGAGGTGCAAAATAAGAAAGGGAGTGACTTTCTTGTTCCTCAAAAAAATTATGCTATGGCTCAATCTTGCTGCTGCTTATAATAACCAATAGATTTCAGTTATTCTGTCTATAGAAGATAAGAAAGGTGCCCTTTGATATCTTTAGTTTGAGATCATATGTCACTGTATGTCATAGAGAAGAGAGAACAGCCCAAGAAGACGAGTTTAGAGCACAGCTTGCATACAAGCTGCCTATGTGATCATGAACAAATAACTAAACCTTAAAATTTTAAGTTAGGGAGGTCACACTCAAAATAAAACTTGGGGCCATTAAAGGGTATATAAAGATCCCTGCAGTTCTGCATATTGACTTGATTTTCAAATGTAGTATCATCTGTTTTATTGTATTTTTTTCTTAAGTATTTCTCAAATACATTTGAATCTGACAAGTATTCTGCCCCATATTTGACCCCTTTATTCTGGGAAAGTCTCTAAGACATTAAGTTGCAGGAACTTGAATAGGGAAAGGATCTATTCCCACTTACTCTAACTACACTTCTGGAATTTTTAAGATGTATCAGATATTTATATTGATTCTCTCTTGAAGTTAGAAACATACCCTAAAAAATGTTTCATTTTTAGAATATTAGAAGATAGTACTATTCCCTATCCCAATCCCAAAGGGCAAAAAACTCATTGGCTATTTCCGAGTTTGGTTACCTGGGATCTTGTTATTCTGAGTTTTGTTACTAGTTTATTAGCGAATATGTAGCATTAAAATGTTTGTTCATATTGATTGAATAGAACAATTCAATTCAGTTTCAAGTCCCTAAGGAAGGGAAACCTTCTTCCCTTTTCCTCTTCCAGGTGAAGCTCTGCCCCACCCCCCTTTACAAACCTTCAGGAACAGAATTCAGGGAATAAGAGAAAACTCGCATCCCAGAGGTATGTCCCACTGGGAGGGAAAGAACAGTTGCTATGTGGTTTCTTACTCTATGGTATTCTCTTTGTGGAAGAGTTCAAAAATAACCCTGTCTGCCAGAGAGATGTTTTCCCATCTGTGTAATCACAGGTTTTCTGGTCTATTTCATAACCAAGTCTTCGGTTCCTACTTTGTCGGGTACCATAGAAAGAGGAAGAAGCTGAGGATGTGGGTTCTGGTCCTGCCTTTTACTCCCTGTGAAACCTCAATCGAATTCATTCCCTGGCCCTTAGTTTTCTCATCTATAAAACAGAGATGACATTAATATCACCTACCCTTCCAGGAGCAGTGAAGGTTAAATGGAGTCAAAGTGAGTATGGACTAATTACAAAATACTACATTTGAAATATGCCAGGAAGAGACTCTTATAGTTTGTAAGTGGCCAAGAATTGGCTAAGGATCACATGGAAGCTTCTGAACCTCTGATAAAGCTGTCACAGAGATTAACCAAAGTAAATCCAAACACTGCCCATTGTGAGTGGGAGGGGGGGAGATACTCTAAAGACTGAGTGAGGGGAAGCTGGAACACATGCTTGGCACTAGGGTAACAGATGGTTTAGGGAGCAAAAGCAAACCCTTTCTGAGGCAGATTGGGTTTTTTTTTTTTTTGTTCTACTTGTCACTTGTAAGACTCAGCCAGCAACAGCCTAGGAAACATTTTTAGCTGACAACTCACTGTTGCTCAGCACCACTGCTCCAAGAGTGAAGAAAGTTAGCAAAAGGGCATAGCCCCACCCCACCAAAAAGAAGAAGGAAACAAACACTAATAAGAGGGGGAGGCAAGAGAAGAGACCTTCTGACATTGAGTTCTGTGGAAAGAACTGGAAATTTTAATTAGGAAATTTTAAAGTGATCCCCTTTCATCCATTATTACTTTCTCCCATTTGACCAGGATAACAAACTTTGTGATTACCACCAGTCTGCCTTTTGTTTGCAGATGTTTTTTTTTTGTTGTTGTTGTTTTTTGTTTGTTTTTTTTTTTTCTCTAAGGGGCTGGTTAATGGCTGAACAGCTTTCAGATGAGACCTGCTTCCTGAGCTCATACATGAACTCCCAAAGTTCAAGGGTGAGAAATCTGATCTTCAGTATGTGCTGGGTTGGCATCTCCCCAAAATATTTCTGAGTTTACCTGTGATTTGTTAAACCACCAAAGAAAGAAAGAAAGAAAAATTCTCCAGTTCATACTCTGAAGTGAGATCCACTCCACCAGCTGCACAGTTAACAACCTGTATTTCAGATTCTGGATTGGAGGGGAAGAAGACTTCACCCCTTTAGAGAAATTAGACATATATTCGGAAGCATAAACCCGGGAGACATTTCCGATGCTATTATAATACTTGGAAATTACATTTTCACTATTGTCTACTCCCTCCCTCCCAGGGAAGCAACTCTTCCTAGTATATCGGCTCTCAGCTGCCAACACTGTGAAGACGGATCTCACCAAACTAAAGCTTAGGTGGGGAGAACTTGGGTGATTCGCCAGTATAGGCTGTAGATGCGCTAAGCTCCAGGTAGGATCCGACAAAGCTCAAGTTCCAGAAGAATTGCTTTTGGGAATCGGGAGGCTAACTAATTGACAGCTCTAAGACCCCAAACCAACCACTCCAGAGCAGCAACATCACGTGGCTCTATTCCATGCTTTAACCCATACCCTACAAAGCCTTTTTGGACTAGAACTCGGGAGTGTAGCAATCAATAAATCAATTAATAAATATTTATTAAATTAAGCCTACTAGATGGCAGGTACTATAGTACTATGTGCCGACCGTTGTGCCAAGCGCTATGGCTACAAAAAGGAGCTCCCAATCTAATGGGAGGAGGACCGAGAGGAAGAGAATACTCCAACCTCACTCTCCACCCAAGAGTTTCCAAGACCAAGAAGAAGAATTTGACGCATTTGCTCTAACACTGTCCTACTGAGATTTTGATGGCAAAACAAAAGAATTAGCAAGTTTTGAGTCTGGGGCTATATTAGGAGTAATCTGCAGAGATGTCACGACACTACGTAAGTGGGGAAAGGGATTTTTTAAAATGATGACTTGAATATCCTAAGTAGTGAAAGACAATAGGATCGCCTTGCTCAGTTACAGAAGTGACTCTTAGCCCGCAGTAACGTGAACCTTGCGGAAGCCGAGAGAGAGCCTGCGATGGACAAGGGCGTCCTGAGCCAGTGGTGTTTGAACCACTGCCTATATCCAGAGAAGGATAGTAAAAACGTTCTCATCCAATCTCATCCGAGGGGCTGGGATCAGGAAAATGGGCGCATTCGGAGTTTGCACAAGCAACTGACAACACGCAGGAATAAATGCTCTTGCTGGTGCGCGATCAAAACGCGGGGCTGGCGTGCGCTTACCTGTGCATTCCTGGATAAAGGATTGGTACTCGGTTCCCTGCTCTCCAGGCACAATGGTGGACCCGTTGTATTTAAAAGTCACCCTTCGGGACGAAAGTAAGAAAAAACGAACATTTGGATCTGACTGGTGACACGCTTCCAAACCAGAGCAAAAACGGGACTTTGGCTTTTTATTGGAAGGGGGGAACTTAAAAAGGATGCTTCTTTACCTAATTCGTTTACTACCCGAAAATGGCTCAGATGAGCCAGCCAGCCACATAACCCCCTCCCTTTTTTTTTTTTTTTTTTTTTTTTAATTCGGTGGAGAGGCTGGGACCAATTCACTACTTGTAAAATCATTTACAAGTTCACCTCCGCCTAACGGCAAGAGGGCAGCGGCCGCTGAGGCTGAACTGCATTTTGTGCAGTTCTGACTCTCTTTAGTCGAGGAAATCGGGGGACCAGACAAGAACTCTGAAGCTTACCAGATGACATTTGTGCTATCATCCCGCACGAGATTGTACGCCTCCCGGCAGGCTTCTTTATCGATCTTTGTGGCCATCTCTTGTGACCAGAAACTGGATTCCAGGAAAAAAGAGAAAAAAAAAAAAAAAAAGGAAAGAGTGCCAAAAAGGATGAACCACTTGGGGAAGAGACAAGGAGAAAAATCCCAACACTTGACAATCCGAGAAGGTGGGAGGGTCTCAGAACTCAGCAACAACAGCTTTAGCAAGATCCAAAAAGTCTCGAGTGAGAGATTGATGCCAGAGCCTAGTGCTTGCAACACCTCGGTAGGAGCTAGCACTGCCCGCTGCCTACTGAATGAGCTCTTAAGGAGGTGCTTAACCCGCTCACTGCGGGCTGGCAGGGCGGCTCGCCTTCCCAGTGCTGAGTTAAGTCTTTGTCTATTGGTCCCGAGTCAGCCGGCTTGCCACGGGGAGGCCCCAGATCGCTTTCTGCATTTCCACCAATCAGAACGAGAAGCACTCGGGAGGACACCCCTATTCCAGAGCAGCAGAATGGTTTTTACCTCAAACCTCCCTCCCCCTCTCTTCTCCTTAGGCTACGGGTCTTTCTCCTCCTCCTCTTTTGATTCTCTTCTGCTGCAAGGCATTACTGGGATTTCTGTGTTAAAGTGATGTAACCGACTCGAGCTATAAATGACAGTTCGGCTCTGACCAAAATTCACTTGGTGATCTTCAATAAAGGAGTTGGGTAGACTGGACATTTTCATGATGAGCCAGGGACATATAAGGAAGCGTGAATTAAATACACTTTATTCTTCATAAGGGATGACTGTAAAAACCGAGAGATTTTTGAGAACATCTAACCCAATCCTCTGATTTTATAGAGGGGGAAACGGAGATTTAGTGACCTGACCAAGGTCATGAAAGTAATTAATTTTATGAATAATCAACTCAAAGGAAGATTTTAAATGCTCGTTTGGAAACCGCATTCATTGGGTATGACAAGTAATAAGGCAAGAGAAAACTTCCTTAGAATTCATTTTGTTTTTATTTGTGTCTTTTAAAATTTTTATTGAAGCTTTTTATTCTCAAAACATATGCGATGATAATTTTTCACCATTGACCCTTGCAAAACTTTGTGTCTTGTAATTCATTTAAAAGAAGAAAGGGATTCCAGAAGGTTTTGAAAGTAGAAATCCTGGAGATAGCTGTCCAGCATTTTTTCTGATATTTGGTCTGGACAGAAGGTGATGGACAAAACATTTGTCAAATGTTTTCTTTGTGCTTAGCTGTGTGAGATAGCTGTGGGCTATTAAAGTAAAATCTAGCTTTCAAGGGGATTTAGAGATGGAAGATCACAGTGGGCAGAAGTTCTGAAATCAGAAATATGAAAATATGAAAGCTGGAAGAGACCTCGAAGTCATAGACCTTTTAAAATTTCAAAGTATCTTAGAAGTCATCCAGTGCAGCCCATTCATTTTACAAAGAAGGAAACAAGCTCAAGGAGGTTACTTGCTTGAAGTCAGTTGGTGACAATCTTAGATCCCCTCAATGCTAATTTCAGTGTCCTCTCCACTTTCTTCACAATTATCATAATAAATCCAAGTCAGAGAAAGTTTTCTATCCAGAAAGCCCCAAACAATGAAAGGAAAAAAGGTTCATAAACTAGTTATTTAGTAGCAGTGGATAGGATCTTGGGTTTGGAGTCAGAAAGACTCATCTTCATGAATTCAAATGTGATCTCAGACACTAGTTGTGTGATCCTGGGCTAGTCACTCACCTTTCTTTGTCTGGGTTTCCTCTTCCGTAAAATGTGTTGGAAAAGGAAATGATAGGGGCAGCTAGGTGGCGCCAGTGGATAGAGTACCAGTCCTGAAGTCAGGAGGACCTGAGTTCAAATGTGACCTCAGAGACACTTCCTAGCTGTACGACCCACAATGAGGCTATAAAAGGGTTTAAGATTCCTGTTATGTTAATGAAGTAATGTATAAGAGCAAGTATTGCAAGATGAATAATATAATGCCTTACATTTATATGTATAGGTATATATATATATATATATATATATATATATATACCTATACATATAGGTATATGTTAATATATATATATATATATATATATATACCTATACATATAGGTATATGTTAAAATATATATATATACCTATACATATAGGTATATGTTAAAATATATATATATATATATATATATATAGTTTTCAAAGCATTTTCACATTCACATTCACATTCTATTCATTTGATTCCTGTACCATCACTTAGTAGATAGGTGATGTTGGTCAAGTTTTTCCTTTGTTTAAGTCTCAATTTCCTTATCTGTAAAATGGAGATAATGATGCTTGTGGGGAGAGGGAGTTGTGAGAGGAGCCCTTAGTAAAGCTGTTGTTCAGTCATGTCTGATTCTCTTTGGCAGTTGGGATTTTCTTGGCAAAAAAATACTGGAATGGTTTGACATGTCCTCCAGCTCATTTTACAGATGAAGAAACTGAAATAAACATGAAATTAAATAATTTGTCCAAGTAAAAGTAAGTGTCCACAAAAAATAAATGGCTGACACCATGAGATTTTTTTCCTTTCTTCAATTATTTCAATTGACAAGCATTTATTTTCTCTCCCTCATGCTCTTTTTGTTCTATTTTAAAAGAAAAACAAAAACCTAGTGGGATATAGTCAAGGAAAAAAAAAAAAAAGTTAAATGTTATTTGATCCTAACTGACACCCTATGGGGAAGGCACAGAGTATTATAGAAATGAGGAAACCAAGCAAAGAAAGACTGAGTTGTCAAAATTAGTATGTGTGTGCATTAAAAATGTATTAAGAATAAAAATTCAGAGGAAGCTTTTTCTTGGTTCTGCATTTGCTCTGACCTGCAAGTGTCAGAATGGAGGCTCCCCAAGGTGTTCTTTCACTTGCTCAAAGTCATACAATTAGGATCTGAAATTTAAAAGGAATTGGAAGCTTACTTGTCCAAGGTCATACAGAGGCAGAATATGTCCTCTAGCTCCAAAGAAAGAGAACAGCCAGATCCTGATTAAGATCCCGGGTTTGGAGTGGAGTGTGTGGACACTTTTATTTCTTCAGCCCAAAGTTACTCAAACCCTTCCTTTAATGATAGATAAAGCCCTCTGTATTCAAGTTTCTCTCTCTCTCCTGGTTGTGGCTGACCCCCCCTACTGGCTGTAAAGCATAAAGCATTTTTGTTTTTAGATTGGTCTAAGATTTGGAACATCCAGAGAAGAACATCTTTTATTTGTCAAGAGGATTAGAATTACAAGAAAATAAAGAAAAGATCTAGATTACAGATTCTTAACTTTTTTCTTCCTGTCATGGACCTTTTTGGCAGTCTAGTAAAAATCTATTTTCAGAAAAATTTCTTAAATGCATAAAATATAATATATATAGGATTACAAAGTAATAATAATAATTAACATTTATATAGAATGTACTTTGTTCCAGGCATCATGCTAAATACTGTGCAATTGTTACCTCATTTAATCCTCACAACAATCTTGTGAGGTGAGGTCAATTATTTTCCCCATTCTACAGTTTGAGGAAACTGAGGCAAAAAGATATAATGACATACAATGGGTCATATAGCTAGTAACTCTCTGAAATCAGATTTGAAATCAGATCTTTGTGATCCCAGATCCAGTGCTTAATCCACTAACCACCCAGGTATCTATATATTAATTATATTGAAATAGTTTGAAAAATATTTTTAGAAACAAATTTATGAGACTCAAGTTTAAGAATCTCTAGTCTAAATAATAATTTTATTTTAATTTTAAAAGAACTTCTGCTCTAGAAAAAGACCTATATGGACAAAAATATTTATAACAGCCCTTTTTATAGAGGGAAAGAATAGGACAAAAAGGGGAGAGATTCTCATTAATTGGAAACTGAGCAAGTTATGTTATAAGAATGGAATGGAATATTATTGTGTTGTAAGAAGTGACAAAGGGGATAATTTCAGAGAAACCTGAGAAGACTTGGATAAACTGATGCAAAATGAGATGGGAAGAATCAAGGGAACAACAGTCTTGCAAAAATTAACTTTTAAAAAATTAAGATTTCTGATCAACCCAATGACCAATCATAGTTTCAAAGGAACTTAATAAATTACTGACTGACTGGAATTAAAAGGCTTGGTTTGAATCCCACTTCATCAAGTACTTATTTGAATCCAGTGAAATCATTTCATGCCTCTGTTTTTTCTTTTCATGGCTGGTCTAAATTAGCTCTAATGTCCCTTTATTCTAGTTTTAAATCCTATTATTTTTATAGAAATGCTGGGCCACAGAGTTTGGATTTCATTCTGGAAATTTTAAGGAACTATTTCCAAAAAATCATCATGCTTGGACTGAGCGAACATCTTTGCTGCATTTCTCTGTTAACTTTCTAAGCAAATTCAGCCCTGTGGGCCTGTTGACCAGAAAACATGTCAGATTCTTAAAATGCTATCTTTTAAGCAGGCAAATGTAAAAACATTCTACAGTATGTGTGTGCATTAAAATGTATTAAGAATAAAAATTCAGAGGAAGCTGTATTGAATTTGTTCAAGCTGCTTTCTTGGTTCTGCATTTGCTCTGGTGGGAAAAAAAAAAAAAAAAAAAAAATTTCCCATCTCAGCTGAAGTCAATTGTTGTAGATGTGTGGCCTTGGCAAAAAGGTCAAAGGCATTTTGATATCCAATAGGCTTTAGGTATTAATAGAATCCTGTATTTGTGGACTCCATATAGTTGATAGCATATACAAACACTGGTACCATATTATGGTGAAGAAAGATCTTAGAGATCTAGAGATTTGGAAAGAAATTTTCCAAAACCAAGGCAGATAATTTGATTTAAGCAAGTGGGATAAAAGGTTCCTATTTAATCTTATGGAGCACCTGGATGCCAGTGCCTAATATATAATACAAAATAAATACTTAATGGTGAACATAGAGACTCACTTTTTTTTAACATTGGGTAATTTCATTTTCAACTTTGAGATATCAGGGCATAAAGAAAATAATTCAAAACATTTATAAGTTTCATAATCAAAAATTTTTTTGAAATCCAAATTCTCTTAATAAAAATAATAGTTGGTCTCTATGTAGCACAGAATTTTTTATGTCTTACTTCATCTTCTCTTCACAGCAACCCTGTGAGGTAAGTAAGACGTATATTGTTATCCTCATTTCACAGATGGGGAAACTGAGGCTCAAGTAGGTGAAGTGGCTTGTCCAGGGTCAAATGGTAAATGTTGGGAGCCATATTCAGAGCTATGTCAAGTCAACTCATTTCATTTTTAGAACTAGATGGGAGTTTAGAGATTTAGTTCAAATCCTAGATCTAACAGAACTAAGACTCAGAGACAGTGGACTTGTCACATACAAATGTAACAGAATCAGGATCAGACTGAAAATCATATTTTGGAAACAAAGCTTGAGAGAAGATAGGAGCCTTTATATTTTACCACATTGGATTCCAAAGAAGAGAATATCAGCAAAGTATTGAAACAAGTCTCGTATTCTATCCTTAGGAACAAGCTGGAAAAAATGTAGCCTCACTGATAGTGCAATTGTTTATAGTTAAATAATCAGACCCAAAGAGAACTCATTAATATAGAACCCCAGGAATTTCTCCTTGGCCTAAAGCTATTCAACATTTTGTTAGTGATTCAGATGAGGATGGGGGTGGCAGGTCTGTCAAAATTGCATACATATCAGGGTGAGCTAACTAATGTGTTGGATGAGAGTCTGGTTTCAAAAATATCTCAATTGGGTAGACTGATAAATCAACTATAAGAAGATATGATTTTATTAAATATATAAATTTTACTATTTAAAATTTATATTTATATTTTTCATTTATTATACATTTTTTGAGATTGGGTTTTTTAAAAATCAGTTGTGTAACTTCAAGGCAGAGGCAACTAGGTGACATAGTGGATAGAGTACTTGACTTGGAGTAAGGAAAAACCCAAGTTCAAATACTACCACATTGTTTTACTATCATTAAATGTTTGATTGCATACCTATTTTAAATACCTATATATCTAGGATCATATAAAAAATTCTCAGGAAAAAAGAGATTTTTGAGTAGAAAAAGTTTAAGAAGTCCTGTGTTACCCTACCCAAAATCTCATTCCTTCTCCATATCTTAATAAAAAGTATGAATTGGGATGGGTTGCTAAAAAAATTCAGCATTCTTTGATTTACCTCCTGGTGATAAACCACTTGTGATTAGGAAAGCTGATCCTGATACTCATATATCTAAAACATTGTCCTACTGATTAGCAGAACCAGTCTGAGTTTGCATTCCCCCGGCACTTTTTTGGTTCCATCATTCTTTAGTCACATTCAACTCTCTGTAATCCCATGGGGGGATTTCCTTGGCAAAGATAATGGAATGGTTTTCATTGTCTTCTTCAGTTCATTTTACAGATAAGGAAACTGAGACACACAGTTACTTACCCAGGGTCACACAGTTAGTAAGTACCTGAGGCCAGATTTGAACTCCTGAAGACAAGTTTTCCTGGTTACATGATGGAGACACTATCCACTTGCCACCCAGCTGCCCTTATCTATGCCCAGCCTTCCAGAATGTAGGGTCCTCTCTAGGCTGGGATAAGTGAGATGTTTCTGAACATTTTTATTGTTATTATTAGCAACAATAACAATATAGTAATTAAGGTTTCCAAATCCCTATACTCTCACTAATTTTCACTTCCTCCCTTTCTACTAGCTGCTACCCTGCTATCAAATATGCTCACGTCTCTCCCATCTTCAAAAACCCCTCATTTGATCTATCCATCCCTACTAGTTATCATCCTTTGTGGCTAAACTACTTGAAGAGACGATTCTATAATTGGTACCTCCACTCTCTTCCCTCTCATTCTCTCTATAACTAACTCTCTGCCATCTGGCTTCTGATTTCATCATTCAATCTAAAGAACTCTCTCCCAAAGTCACCACTGATCTCTTATTGGACTAATACAATGCACCTTTCTCAATTTTTATCCTTCTTGACTTCTCTGTAGCCTTTAACCCTATTAATAACCCTCTCCTTTTTCTTTCTAGATTTTGTGACATTGCTCTCTCCTGCCTCTCCTTCCCCATTTTCTTTGTTAGATCTTCATCCAGTTTAAGTCTAATTAGTTGTGGATATCTCCCAAGGTGACTTTAGTTAAATCATTACACATCTCTGTCCTGGGCCTTTTAAATCTACATTTAAAAAAAATTTTTTTTAACAGTTCATGCCCAAGGGGCTATTAAACATAGAATGCCTTTTGATCCAGTAACACCACTACTAGGTCTGAATCCCAAAGAGATCATAAAAAAGGGGGAAGGACCCATATATCCAAAAATATTTATAGCAGCAATTTTTGTGGGGGCAAAGAATTGGAAATTGAGGGAATGCCTATCAATTGGGGAATGGCTGAACAAACTGTGGTATATAAATATAATAGAATTCTATTATCCTATAAGAAATGATGAGTAGGCAGATTTCAGAAAAATCTGAAAAGAATTTCATGAATGATGTTGAGTGAAGAGAGCAGAACCAGGAGAACACTGTACACAGTAATAGCAATATGGCGCAATGATTAAGTATGATTTGACTTATCTCTTCTGAGTAATGTAATGATATAAAAGAATTCCAAAGAACTCATGATGGAAAATTAAAATGCTCACCATATCCAGAGAAAGAACAAACTATAGAGTTTGAATATAGATCGAAGAAGATTATTTTCACTTAAAATAAATTGTTATTTTTTTTTTCTTTCTTTTCCCTTTTGGTCTGAGTCTTTTTTCACAACATGACCAATGTGGAAATATGTTTAACAAGATTGTACATGTATAATCTATACCAGTTTACTTACTGTAAGAGGAGAAAAGAGGAAGGAAAGGAGAAAAATTTGGAGCTCAAAAATCTTCGAAAGATGATGTTGAAAATTATCTTTACATGTAATTGGAAAAATAATAAAATACCATTAAATAGGGGGAAAAAAAACTCATCAATTCTCAGGTTTAAATGATCATTTCTATACAGATGCTTCTCATTTAGTTCTGTCTGCCCAATCCTAACTTCTCTCCTGACTTCCAGTCTTATATTTACAACAGCCTACTAGTCACATCTTGACCTCAATGTCCTTACATCTTAAACCGACCATGTCACCATAATCTTTTCTCCCAAACTCTTCCCTTTTCCTGACTTATTTTGAAGTTACCACCATCTCGTAATCACCAGATTCACAACCTGGGTCTCATCTTCCCCTCATCCACCCCTTTTTGTCTTATGACATCCTGGGGAAGTCCTTCAAAATCTCATGTCTGAACTTTTGTAAAAACCTCCTAATTGATCTCTTTGCCTCAAGTCTCTCCCCTTTCCAATTCATTCTCCTCTCAGTTGTCAAACTGATCTTTCTAAAACACAGCCCTGACTGTATTTCCCCTTTATTCAAAAAGCTACAGTGGTTCCCTATTTCTTTCAGGATCAACTATAAAATCTTTTTTGGTTCTTAAAGTCCTTTATGACCTGGATCCCTCCTGCTCTCTCTCTTTTTTCTCTCTCTCTCTCTCTCTCTCTCTCTCTCTCTCTCTCTCTCTCTCTCTCTCTCTCTCTCTCTCTGTCTCTCTCTCTGTCTCTCTCTGTGTGTGTGTCTCTCTCTCTTTCTTTCTTTTTTTTTCTATTTTGGAAGCAATTGGGGTTAAAAGTGACTTCTCCAGACTCACATAGTTATCAAGTGTCCGAGGCTGAATTTGAACTCATCCTCCTAACACCAATGCTCTATCCCCTGCATCATCTCTACTCTTCTTACTCATCAGTTCCTCCCACAATTCTTTGATCCAGAGACCCAGATCTCCTTGTTATTCCTCAAATTCCCATCAACAGATTCATAGTGTTTTCACTGGCTTTTCCTTCCTCATCTCTGCCTTCTGGTTTCCTTGACTTCTTTCAGTCTCAGCTACAGTCCCCAGTCCCCCTTAATCTTGGTGCTTTCCTTTTGAGGCTACCAATAATTTATTCTGAATACATCTTGTTTGTGTACAATCATTTGTGTATTGTCTCCCTCCCTGGACTGAGAGTATCTTGAGTGTAGGGACTATTTTCCCCCCTTTCTTTGTATTCAGGATGCTTTCTTCACACAGTGCCTGGCACATAGTAAACACTATATAAATGCTTATTCCCTTTTCTTTCCTTTTCCCTTCCTTGGCTGACTGACAATGCACTTTATATATGTCATGTCATTTGATCCTCACAACAGCCCTATGAAGTAGATACTATTATTTGCAGATGAGGAAACTGAGGCTTGGGGTTGACCCAAGGACACAAAACTAATGTGTCTGCAGTAAAATCTAAATTTAGGTCCTCCTGAGTCCAAATCCAAGCATGCTAATCACTACACTAACTAGCTAACTCAGAATGCTTAAGACTATTTTAAGGATTTCCCAAACCACTAACACATAGCTTCCTTCCAAAAATTTTTGGAGCCCCGGAGGGGGCGGGAGCTCAGGGATACAGAGAATCAAAAAATATGTGTCACAGCAAAGGATCACATGCTCCCTGATGTGTGGAGACAACTTGAATTCTTCAATTGTGCCTAGAAGATTTTTTTTTTCATTTTTTTTTTTTGGTGGGAAGATAGTCAAGAATAGAATTGCCAAATGCTGACCTACCCCAAGGGAGGTCCTGTCTCCTCCCAGAGATATTTCTGTCATCTTTCTCAAGGCCATTCTTCCTGCTGTGTGTGCTCTTCAGGAAAGCAGCTGCCTCCCTGCAGGAAGTCACTCTGATAGATCCAGAAAGGAAACTGTCATTTCCAGGAGAGTCAATTCAGTAGTCCTGGGCAAGAACACTATGGACAAACAAATGTGGAATCTAGGGAGCACATAAATCCCTTTCCCCTCTGAACTTTTATGATATGGTATGTAAATAAGAGGTGAATATAAATAAGAGGAAATTCCCTATAATAAGATAGAAGAGAACCAGATGGAAAATCAGAAGATCTGAATTCAAGTTTCCTACTTACAATCTATATGGCCTCAGCCCAGACACTTTCCCCTCTCTGGGCTGAGTTTTCTTATCTATAAAACAAAGAAATAAATCTCATAGATTCCTTATGACTTTTAATCCTATGATCTTAATTTGTTATTTTTTAAAAAACTATGTGAAGCTGGGTAAGTCACTTCACCCTGTTTGCTTCAGTTTCCTCATGTAAAATGGGCTGGAGAAGGAGATGGTAAAGTACTTCAGAATCTGTCAAGATAACTCAAAGGGGGATCATGAAGAGTTAAAAATAACTAAATATCCACAGAACAGTAGAATTAGAAATGATTTCCCTCCCCTCCATCTTTAATCTGAAACTGAGCTCTTTAAATAAGTGATAAAAAGGAAGGATGATGGGAGACTTGGAATTGAATCTGTTCCTCACTAGGTGATCTTAGTTAAATCATTATACATCTTTAAATCTCCATTTCTTCCTCTCAAAATGGAGATGGTAATATATTCATACTATTTCACAAGATTACAATGGGAAAAGTACTTTTAAAATGCAGTGTCAGTGTTAGTATTGTTTCTGATCTATAGTTATGTTTTCATTCATTCGGGGGACTCTAAGGAGCAAACATCTCTTTACCAATATAGGACTGCGACTCACTTGTCATTTCCAGTTTTAGAGAATGACTAGCTACACTAAGGGATGAGATGACTTCTCTATTATCATAGCACCAGTCTATCAGAAATAGCCGTCTTCCTGACTCCAGGACTGAACTCTGTTCATTATGCCAAACTGCTTTTTCATTACTTGAACACATACTAAAAGTAGTTTTCAAAATTTTGTCTAGTGAGGGCTAAGCCAGAATATTTTGGCATAGATGCTAGCAATTTTTCAGATTCTTGGCTTGGTTCTAATATTGTCAAAGCAACTCTTAATTATTGAACCATCAATTGGCCAAAACATTTAAAAATTGGCAGAAATAAGTTTACAGTATTCTGTAAACATATTTTTATCAGGAAGAGATAAAATAGATAAAGAAAACATAAATCAGTATATCTAATGAATATCCACATAAGGTTTTTAAATAAAATATTCATGAAGCTGCTAGCATAGTATGTAAAAAGTGTTACTATATGCTCTGAACGAATTCATATCAGGAATAAGGGTTAGCTCAATATTAGGGAAACTAGAAATATAATGGACCATATTAATAGCAAGAACAATAAAATGATTATATCAATAGGTGCAGGAAAAAAACTTTAGACAAATTACAACACCCATTTCTGTTAAAAATATTAAAAAAGCATAGGATATGTGGATTTTTACTTAATAAGGCAAATAATACTTATCAAAAATCAAGATTTCACTTTTTATGTTATAGAGATAAACTAGAAGCTTTTCCAATAAGATTTAGGGTAAAAGGAAGATGTTCATTGTCAATCATTCAACAAGCATTTAATAAGTACTTACCATGTGCTAGATCACTGGGAATATGAAGAAGTCAGAAGCATGGCCCCTATACTCAAAAGGCTTACATTCTATGGAAGGATACAAAATGTAAATATCTATATATCTACAAGGCACATATTGTATAAATAAAAGATAATCTCAGAGCTAAGGTACAAACAATGAGGGAGAGAAAAAAAACTGAGAAAGGCCTCTTAACAGAAGATAAAATTTGAGCTGTCTTAAAGGAACCCAAAGAAGCTTAGAGGCAGAGGTGAGAAAGGAGAATGTTTTAAGCATAGGGCATGGGGGAACAATAAATGAAATGTGTAGGTCTACTGGGGGAAAAAGAGGAGCTTACTATCAGGTAATGGAAATGTATCATTTTTACCTGATATTTGAAATATGAAACAAATATCAATTCTCCCTTTTTTTTTTTTAATCTAACAATTGCATTGCAAGAGAAAAATGGGCAAAGTTAAACTCCAAAATGCTTCACAGAATTTTATCCTTTCAGGTCTAATCATACATAATTAGATAGCTTGATGACATTGATAGTTCTATCACAACTATTATTTGATATAAACATAGAAATACTAACTATTGAAATGAGATTAAAAAAAGAAAGGTGAAGTGGAAATAAAATTATAGCTTTTTTTAAGTTATTACTTAACCTCAAGAAAACCCTCGTCAACTAAAAATTAATTGAAACAATGACTTCCACAATGTTACAAGATAAAACTTACATTTTTTAAAAGCAAGAAAAGATACAATCACAAATTACATTCAAAATAACTGTAGAATGTATAAAATATTTGGCAGTTTGCCTACCAAAATATAAACAGGAACTATTATGAATATAATTCCAAAACACTTTTTACAGAAATATAGCCATAAATAATTGGAAAAATATTAATTGCTCCTGGGTAGGCTGAGACAATACATTAAAATGACAATACTACCTAAATTAATTTCCTTATTCAGTGCCCTGCCAAATTACCAAAGGATTATTTTATAGGCCTAGGAAAAAAATAGTAAAATTCATTTGGAGGAACAAAAGGTTAAGAATCTTAAGGGAAATGGGGTGGGGAGGGGAGAATGGGAAGGAAGCCTCGAAGTACAAGACCTCAAACTAAACTACAAAGCAATATCTATCAAAACACTTTATTTGGTATGAATTAAAATTAGAAAGGTCGATCAGGTTAAGTATAGAGTGTGTAAAAATAATTGAACATGCCAGCATGCCAACTCAAAGACCCAAAATATAAATGACTTGCTACTTGACAAAAACAGCTGAGGAATTTGAAAAGGAGTCTGGCAGAAATTAAGTTTAGACAAATATATTTTAATATACACCAAGATGGTTCCAAAAGGATATATGACTCAGAGATGAAAGATCAGAGCATCAGTAAAATAGAAGAGAAAGAAGAAATTAATTTATCAGAATTATGGCTAGGGGAGGGTTTAATGATCAAACAAGACATAGAATAGCTCATAGTCTATAAAAGTCAATTTTTATTGCACAAAATTCAAAAGTTTCTGCAAAACCAACGGAGTTAAAAAAAATTAAAGGGGAAATAGTTAGCTGGGGATAAATATTTGCAACAAATTTCTCTGATAAAGTTCTCATTACCAAGTTATATTAAGAAATGGATTAAAATTTATGAGTCATTCACCAATAGACAATGGTCAAAGGATATGAACATGTAGTTTTCAAAGGAAAAAATTCAAGCTATAAACAATCACATTTTAAAAGGCTAAAATCACTAATAGATAAAAATTAAAACTTTTCTGAGCTTCCACTTCATACCCAGAGGAATGGCAAACTGTCAAAAGGAAAATAACAATTGTTGGAGGGGCTGTGGAATGCCAGACATGCTAATGTATTGTCAGTAGAGCCTTGAATCAGTCTAGTCATTTTAAAAAGCAACTTGGAATTATGACCAAGAAATTACTAAATGGCATATATTCACTAGATCGTGAACTAATTGAACCAGAAATACCAAGGACAGGCCTATATATCAAAGAAATCAAAGAAAGAAAAAAAAAAACAAAAAAACTCACATACAATATTTGTGGCATCTTTATTTTTGTTTGTTTGTTATAGTAAAGAATTAAAGATTAAAGAAGTCCCTACTAATAGTAAATAGCTGACAAATGGCTAAACAGATACAGATATAGATATATGGTAGATGAGTGTAGTATGCAAAAAGATGAAAGGAATAATTTTAAAGAAATCTGGGAAGAATTTTATGCAAAAATGTAGAATAAAATGAGCAGGACCAGGAGAATAATTTATACAACAGCAACATTGTAAAAAACAAATAACTTTGAAAGACTTAAGAATTCTGATCAGTACAATGAGTATGGTTTCAGAAAATTCAGAATAATGCAAACTATTTATGATAGACTTAAGATAAGGAACAAGACATATATTTTTGGACCTGATGCTTGGGGATTTGTTTAACTTGATCGTACATATTTGTTACAAGGATTTTGTTTTTGTTTTTCTTTCTTTCCTGTTGAGAGAGGAGACCTGGGAAAGAAATATTGATTAGGGGTAGGGTAACTTCCCCTCCTCCCCTGCCAAAAAAAGAGAAGACAGGATGATTAGCTAGCCAGTTTTGAAAGTTACATATTGAGTTTATCATATACTTAAAAAGAAACCCAAGCCTTTTATAGTAGAGATTTGCAAGTCCTTGTTCAGTCTCCCCTTACTGTATCACAATGAATGTAGAAATGTTCTCTTTATTTGGTGTTTAAATTCAGAATAAAAAGAAAATAAAATAGAAAAACTATATATGCTCTTAAGGTAGTATAGAATGGTTTTTTTAGCTGCTAGCTTACAACTCCTTGACAGCAGCCTTTCTTTGTAGCTTCAGGGCTTAGAAGCATTTAGGTGGCACGGTGGATAGAGAGCTTAGTCTGGAGTCATGAAAGACCTGAGTTCAAATCTTACTCAAAACATTTACTAGCTGTGTGATCCTGATTCACTTTAACCTATATTTGCCTCAGTTTCCTCCACTGTAAAACGGTCATCATAATAGCACTTAAACCTCACAAGATTGTCATAAAGATCAAATGAGATAACAATTGTAGAGTTTAACACAGTCCCTGGTGCCTAACTAGGTGCTATATAAATGTTTATTCCCTTCCTTGCTTCCCTTGGAGCATAATAAATGCTTTTGGGCATTTAACTGATTGTAGTGTGCTGTGATAGAAAGAGAAAACACATAGGAGTCAGGAAACCTAGGTTCTAGTCCCTAGGTACTTCAAACTTTAGGTGGAGTTGGAATAAATGGCCTGTGATGTTTCTTACAGCTGTAAAATTCTTTGATTTTTATTTTGGTTCCACTATTACCAGACCTTTAAGATCTGGATTCTAGTCCCAGCTGTGCTAACACCCAAACCATGTGACTTTGAGTTGTCACTTCCTTTCTCAGGCCTGTTTGCTCATATCTATAGAAAGTGGGAATTCTTAAACTCCCAAGAACTCCATGGATATATTTCAAGAACTTGTATGGAAAAAAAAAAACTTAGGCATTTATTTTCACTAACCACTAATAGAAATAGTATCTCCTTCAATTTTGAATGTAAACAATAAACCATAGTTATAACAGCAGTACCTGTAACTTTGTTACAAAGAAAAATTATAAATATAACATATTTATAATAAATGTTATTTATATAATGTAAATGTAAATAAATTTTGTACAATTGCTGTAGATATCTCAAAATGTTGTTTTCATTCATGACCATTTAAAAATTAATGTTCTCATTAGACCCAGTTTTAGATCACAATTCATCCTAATATAACTGTCTGTAGATATTCCATCAACTATCAGTGTCCATAGGTTTTATTAGTCTACTAAAGGGATCCATGAAAGAGAAAAGAAGTATTTATTAAGCTCCTTCTCTGTGCCAGGATCTATACTAAGTGCTCTATAAATATCATCTCATTTGATCCATGGCAGGTAGGTGTTATTATCCCCATTTTACAGATGGGAAAGTTGGGGCAAACACAGAAACACAAATAAGTGTCTGAGACTGGATTTGAACTCACATGTTCCTGACTCCAGGTCCAAGCTCCATCCACTCTGTCCCCTTATGGTCCTGATACACACACAAAAATAATATTAACTCAATTTAGAGAGTTGATCAGGGCAGTGAATTTTTGTTCCTTTTGAGATTTTCCTGTTTAGGATGTGGATGTTCCAACTGGCATCTTCTTAAGAGAACTGAAGTCTTACTTGATTAAGGCTCACTGATGGGGGCCTGCTCTGAAAATAAATTGGTTGTTTTGAAGGCTCCTCTTTGTATCACCTAGAGGATAGGTTTCCCTGCTGGGAGCTGGCAAAAATGAACTGGTTAGTTCAGATACATAAGAGGATATTCCTTTGTTGGGAGAAATCATTTCTCTGTGCTGCCTATAGAACATGCTCATGGACTAATTTGAGCCCTTTTCACTTTTTCCACCTATCTTCTAGAGGGATCCTATCAGCACTCAGGGAGGGGGAAGGGGATTTCCCCCAAACACCCCCTTTTTTCCCAAAAGATATTAATGGCAGTTTTAGAGAGACATGAGGCAGACAGACAAGTCCCTGAACCACTAGCTTTTTGGAGAAGTCCCTAACAATTCCAGAGGAAAGAATTTCCTAGGTAATGTAACCCAAGGACAGGACCTTGCAGCCAAAAATGTGTCAGTCCATTGTCAGAACTAACTTTGTGAATTGTCTCATGGATAGCCTCAAGTTGAAGAGTTTGGGAATCTAAGCTTCTACTGAGATAAAGGGAATTTTCTGAGCAATATGTGTCTGCAAGAAAGAGGATGATTTACATGATTGCTTGTTGTGGAAACAAGTGGCAAGTGATTAAAGGCATCATATGGAAGAGAAAGGGAGCTGGGTTTTGTACTCCATATGAGAGTGTATTCATCAAATGGACCTGAGAGAAAGAAGTTTAGTTGTCTAGTATCCCATCTGTTTTTCTTTTCAAGGAAGTCTAAAGTCTAAGAGTAGAACCCTAAGGCAATGGACTCTTAGGCTATTGTATGTCAAGCAGAAACCACTTCTTGACTTTCTGGATTTCAAAACCCTGCCTTTTTTTTTAAACTGCTGTCTCATCCTGGAACTTCTCTCAGTTTCTCCACACTCTGGAAGGTTTTTTTTGGGGGGAAATGCTGGACTGGTTGGCCATTTCTTTCTCTAATAGACTAAGGCACACAGAGGTTTCTGTTTTGCTCAGGATCACACAGCGAATGAGTATCTAAGATTAGATTTGAACTCAGGTCTTCCTTATTCCAGATCCAGCACTTTATTCATTGAATTATCTAGCTGCTTAAAAGAATCCAAATCACAGGGTGGTACTGAGTCTGGAAGGCTTTAGTTACTGAGTGATAAAGTGATATTTATGAATAAGGAGAAGTAAACAAATTAGTTTATGTGCTTTTATCAATCCTCTATATGTTTTCTGCATTGTTTATGGATTCTTAGGAGTGCTTTGCATTCTCGTGTTCTATTGGAATAAATAAAATCTTATAACAGCCAATATATACATGTTAACTTGAATGTTTGTGGGGGACTTGGAGATTGTTTATCCACATCTGCAGAGACTTAGACAACAGCTATATTTTTGGATTCCTCAATGTAAACTTAGGGTGGGGAAATATGAGACAATCAGAGAGTTATTTTAAGGGGAATAGGGGAAGTTATAGTCCAAATAGTCCAAGAGCTTGGAGTTTAGACCCAAAAATAGCATACATAATAGAGGTGAAAGCGGAAGTAAACTAGAATTAAGGAGATTAACATGAGATCCATGAACTTGTTTTTAAAGATATTTTGCTATCATATTTGTGGAAACGTTTATAGAGAGATTGCACATGTTTAACATTGGATATTGAATCATAATATTGGATCACTTGTCAACGGGGGGAGGAGAGAAGAGAGGGAAAAAATTAGAACACAAGATTTTGTAGCAGTGAATGTTGAAAATTATACATGTATGTATTTTGAAAATTAAAAGCTATAATTTTTTTAAAATTTAAAATTTAAAAATACATGAAAGACAAAAAACACCAAAAAAAATTTTTGCTAGTTGTATTTCAATAAAATTGAATTCAATATAATTGTAATACTCTCTATTTTAAAAACCATAATTCTTAGAAGGGGATCCATAGCTTCACCAGATTGCCTGAAAATAGCCCATGATACAAAAAAATTAAGTATTTCTGAACTAGATGGTCTCAGGCAGGGTCCTTTCTAGTGCTATATATTATGACTTATTAAGTTGGAAAGAGCTTCAGAGATCCAGCAGTCCAACTCACACTTAAGCTAGAATCCTCTTTATGGCCAAGTAGATAACTCACCATCTCTTCAGGTAATTCCTCTATTTTCAGTTCTCTTTAACTCATATGAGTTATTTGTTTTGTTGTGGTTTTTGTTTAAATATTGAGCTGAAATCTCTGTCTCTACAACTGCAAAGCAGAGCAAGACTAAATCTGCTCCCACATGACATCATATACAGCTATCACACTCTCCCTTGATTCTCCATCCTAAACATCCCCAATTCCTTAGATGGATCCTTTTATGGGCTGTTTTCCAGGCTTCCCACCATCCTGGATGCCCTCTTCTGGATTTGTTCCAGTGTGTCAATGTTCTTCCCCTTTCCTTTTATTCCCCAAAGCATTTACTAATAGGACAAGACCCTATTCTAGTCAAAGCTTCATTGATGGTGAGAAGTTGATACCTAGTGAGACTCCCTCCCTTTACAAATCCAGCATTCTTTAGGTAATGCTCCTGGCAGCACATTAATAGCCGCTTTCAATTATGTTCACAAGGGAAGAGGAGAAATACCTTCCCTCTTAGTAACAACAGCAGCCTACTGTGCATTGGGCACAGTTCAGAGCCATTGAGATTTATCTCTTGGCATCTCAATGGGCTTTGCTAAAGCAAAAGTAGTTTGAATTGATTCAAACTGGCTCATTCAGGCCCTTGTTTCCCAGCTGGTGAGCTGAGACAATGACCTTGCTGTGTCCTGGGTTTCCTCACTTTTTTTGTGTGTGCTTTATTTTTTAATTTATTTCCTTTACTGGCAGTTGAAATGGAGAATTATGTCCCAGCTCTGCCTCTAACTAGTTCTGTGACTCACAGGTCCTCAATTTATTTATCTGTAAAATAATGTGGTTGGACTAAATTTCTAAGACTTCTGCTTGCTCTGACATTTTACACTCTCTGGTCTCACCTGACTACAGTTCTAAATGGAGATCACTGTAGGAGCAGGACAAGTGAGAAGGGTTGTATAGGCCCACATGCATCTGTTATCTCATCAAGTAGCTCGTTCAAGTTCAGGAAGGTAAATGTACTTAGACTCAGGGACCTGGCTACAAATACAATCTTTGATGTTGTCATTGTAGGCAGGCCTGGGAGAAGTGGGTGCAAGTTGGAAGGAGTCAAGTGTGCAGACCTTGCGCCAGGAAATGGTCTCAGTCTCCATGTCCACTCTGTCTCTGTTTCTCCAGATTTCACCTTTCTGTAGCCCCTTTTTAAGATCAAGAGAAAGTTTATAGCCATTAATTACCAGTCAACATGCATTAATATGGGATCAATGGAACAAGAAATATACAGAGCAAAAAAAAGAATTTATACTTTTTCAAGGAAACAATGACAGAACAATGTTATCAGTGGGAGACAATGATGATTCAGTGTCTCAGATAGAGAAACATGACCTTATGCTAGAACAGAGTCATATCAATGGAGCAGCAGGAACACAGGTCAATTCCAGGACATGCCAAGTGGAAAAACTTCCTAAAAATTAGAGCTATATGAAAGTAGAAATGGCTGCCTTAGGAGGCAATGTGTGGGTTGTCCCTTATTGAAAGTCTTCAAAGGATAGTTAGATGATTACTTGTCAACAATATTTACAAAAATATATGGGGTTGGGGCAGCTAGGTGGCGCAGTAGAGAGAGCATCAGCCTTGAATTCAGGAGGACCCGAGTTCAAATGTGGTCTCAGGCACTTAACACTTCCTAGCTGTGTGACCCTGGGCAAGTCACTTAACCCCAGCCTCAGGAAAAAAAAAAAAGAAAAAAGAAAAAACACAGCAATTCATGGCACCTCTCACTAGCTGCCAGTCTATGTAACTTTTCCTGGTGTCTGAGGATGATGCCCCCTGTCTTGTTCATTGATTTTAATTAATAAAATAAGATGTACTAGTGCAAAACAGGGCATGACTAATTAGCATTACATCCAAGAAAGATCTGAGGGTTTCAGTAGATTACAAGTTCCATGAGTTGATATTATGATATGGTAGGCACAAAAGCTAATGTGAATAGCATCCAGGAATAAGGAGTTGATAATCCCCTGCACTCAGCACTGGTCAGATCACACTATTAATGTCACGTGTAATTTTGATACCACTTTTGAGAAAATACATTGACTCGCTGGAGAGCATCCAGAGCAACCCAACCAGGAAGGGAGAGACCTATGAGTTCATATCATATAAAGAATTAAAGACTTACTGGAGACCAAATAGTTGTTGACAGTTAATAGTTGACATAATGTTTGAATGACTCTCATGGAGGAGAAAGTAGGCTAGTTCTCACTGACCCCTTCCAGTTTTGCTTCCGATTTTCCAGATTCAGCCATCATACATTGGCCACTTTCCCATCCTAGATATTCTATCAGAATCTGGGGCCTCCTCCGGCCATCTTACTGTGGAACATTTTTCCACTATGCTGACCTCTTTTTCTCAGTGGGGAGTTCATTTTGGAGCCTTCATTTTGAGGAACAGTTCAGGCTTGCCAAACTTTATTCCCTCCCTGAGAATATTAACTTGTATTTATCCATAATCATAGAATAGCTGACATTTAACTGGGCTTTTAAAATTTGCAGAGCAATTCATAGGCATTATGCCATTTGAACCTCCCAAGGATATTGTAAGGTAGGTACCAGATTTATTATTTCTATTTTACAGATGAGGAAACTGAAGCTCAGAGAGATGAAATGCCTGATCTAAGATTACATAAACAATGTGACGAAGGCAGGATTTGAATCCAATTCTTGCTTACTTCCAAGTTCAATATTTTATCCACTATAACATGCTCCATCTCTCTATAGACTATATCTACACACACACACCCATACACACACCCATACACATACATATACGCACCCCTCACACCATGTTTTCTTTCTTTTTTTCTTTTTCTTTTTTTCCCCTGAGGCAGTTGGGGTTAAGTGACTTGCCCAGGGTCACACAGCTAGGAAGAGTTAAGTGTCTGAGATCAGATTTGAACTCCGGTCCTCCTGAATTCAAGGCTGGTGCTCTATCCACTGCGCCACCTAGCTGCCCCCCACACCATGTTTTTCAATAAATCTCCACCATATGCTCTGTATGTGTTATGTGTATCTCTTTCTATAGATATATTCACTGTACAAAGTTGGGAGGGAACTGGAAACTGTAGCCAGTATTGGGGGGAGGAACTGTTGGACCACATACAAAATTTGCATAAAGTAAGCCATTCCTGTCACTCAGTGAGACTGAACAGAAGCTTTGTTTTTGGATGGATGCCCAGTGCATCCTCTTTTTTCTTACTCCACATCTCAACATTCCTTATTATCCTCTATTCACTCCTCTTTTATTGAAATTTCTAATGAAGTTAGCCCTTCTCTTAAGCAAGGCTAATCCCTCTACTTGTACCTTTGATCCCATCCCCTCCCTCCCTCCTCTTTCCCTTCTGCTCCTCTCTCTCTATCTCTCTTCCTTCTTTTCTTCTACCTTCCCTCCCTCCACCTCACTCTGTCTCTGTCTCTCTCTCTTTCTCTCTGACTCTCTTTGTGTCTGTCTCTGTGTCTGTCTGTCTATCTCTCTCTCTCATTGATAAATCTTCCCCCCCCCCCCACCGCTGGGGTTAAGTGACTTGCCCAGGGTCACACAGCTAGGAAGTTTTAAGTGTCTGAGATCATATTTGAACTGGGGTCCTCCTGAATTCAAGGCTGGTGCTCTATCTACTGCACCACCTAGCTGCCCCCCCCCCTCTCTCTCTCTCTCTCTCTCTCTCTCTCTCTCTCATACACACACACACACACACACACACACACACGCGCACACACACACACACACACGCACACACACACACCCCCCTACCTTTAGTCACTATTTACTAGCTCCCTCCCTACTGTCTACAAACAGGCTCAGATATTCACCAATCTAAAACAAGGCAAAACAAAAAAAATTTCACTTAGCCTCATTATACTCTTATTTTCTAATGAAAACTCTTGAAAAAATTTGCCTTGGCAATGTATTAAAAGTGGGGCTAGGGAACTTTGGAAGAGGTTATCTCAAACTGTGAGCGTGGATGACTGAAAGGTAAGTTAGGAAGAGGAAGCCAATGAGATGTGTTCTGAGCATTTTGAGTTTCAGACACTATGGGACAATCACATAGAAACATCCCATAGGCCACGGGCAATGTGGGACGACATGTTATACTTACTGATTCCATTTCCTTTCTTCTCATTCACTTTTCCACTAACTCCTTACAGACTGGCTTCTGAATATATCTGAATCTGACCTCTCAAAATTATAATTGATGCTTAATTAGCAAGTCACCAAATTTGGTTAAGATATGTACAATATACTCAGTTAACTAGAGCATAGGACCTAGAGTCAGGAAACCTGAGTTCAAATCCTCCCTCAGACACTTACTAGCTGTGTGATTCTGGGCAAATCACTTCACCCTGTTTGCTTAATCATTGATTAAAAAAAAAAAAAAAATGACGTGGAGAAGGAAATGACAAACCCCAGTATCTCTGTCAAGAAAACCCCAAAGAGGCTCAACAAAGAGGCAGAGATAACTGAAAAAACTAAACAACAAAAATGGGGGAGCACTCAGAGAGCAGACAGTGGGAACTGAATGTGGAAGTAGTATTTTTACTCTTTTTGTTATGTGTTGCTTGCATTTTATTTTCTTTCTCATTTCTTTCCCTTTTTGATCTGGTTTTTCTTGTGCAGCATGATGTTTGTAGAAATAGGTATAGAACTACACATGTTTAACATATATTGGATCACTTGCCATCTAGGGGGGAAGGGAGGGAAAAAAATTAGAACACAAGGTTTGTAAGGGTGAATGCTGAAAATTATCCATGTATATATTTTGAAATGAAAAGTTTTAACTTAAAAAAAAACCCAAAAAATTGAGGGAAATAATAACATATAACTCCTACGCTTGTTGTGACAACCAAATGAGACCATAACTATAGAGTACTTGGTAAGTGCCTAACACTATATAAATGCAAGCTATTATTAATATTATTACTATTACTACCACCAAATCTGTTGTCCATTATATTGTCCTAGTGTAAAAGATGAATTAATTGCTTTAACTGGGTAAGGCTGAAGGAGACAAAGAAAGGGAAGATGAGCTGCCTCTTGAATCCCCCACAATAATACCCACCATTGTTACACTCACTTTCTTTTTTCTGTGTACTTTTACACAGGCTATGTATGGCTTCTTCTTGGAATTTCCTCTCTCCTCCATCTCTTAGAATACCTTATTCAGTTGTCTTCAATCATGTGTGATTCTTTATGATCCATCTTGGCAAAGATACTGGAGCAGTTTGCCCCTTCCTTCCAGCTCATTTTATGGATGAGGTAAACAGAATGAAGGGACTTATCCAAGATCACAAGCTGCATTTGAACTCAGGTCTTTCTAACTCCAGGTTGCTGTGCCATACACTTTGCTGCCTAGTCATCCCCTTAGAATCTTTACTTTCAAAGCTCAGCTCAAGTACCACCTCCTACATAAAATAGGAGGCTAACACTGTGCTTGACACATACTGGGAACTAAAATAATTAAATGAAGGGTTTTCCTAATTTTCTACAATTCTTTGTGCTTTCTTACTCCCAAAACCAAAAATGGTCTTGGATTTCTTTTGAATTATTTTGTATTTGTTTATATGGATCCATAGTTTCCAAATAAAGTATAATCTTGAGATCAGAGACCATTTGCTTTTTTGTCTTTCTGTTGCCTATCAAGGTAACCCAGTTGGTACTTTTAAATTTTTGAGGATTGCTGCCTGTAGTTAGAATCAGATCCAGATTAAGTAACACAAGGATTCCTAACCTGGGATCCATGATCCATTTTTCTTTTATCAAGGCAATCGGGATTAAGTGACTTGCCAAGAAGCACACAGCAATAAGCATGGAGTATCTAAGTCTGGATTTGAACTCAGGCTCTTTGAATTTGACTCCAGAACTAGTACCCTATCTACTGTGCCATCTAGCTGTCCCTATAATTTTATTTGGAAAAAATGATTATGATAACTGCATTTTAATGATTTAATGTTTCCTTTAAAACTCTACACATTTTACTTTATGTGTTTAAAAACATGATTCTGAGTAGGGGTCCAAAAGATTCACTAGATTGCCAAATGGGTCCATGATGCATAAATAGCTAATAACTGTGAAAATAACTTTAACTTAGCATAAACTATTCCATTTTGTGATCGAATAACTTACATAAGCTGTTTTTTATTTTATTAGGATAATCATTTGTGTGGAATAATTTGGTAAGTAGCATATGTTCACTCAAAGAACTCATATTCATACATGGATTCCTGACAGAGCGGACCAGCAATGGGAAAATAATATAAACAACTTCAGCATTAGTTTAGTAATAAATCACTAACCAGAGTATGTGGTAAACAAATTATGCAATAAATTATAAACTAGAATTGGAGTTTAGTTAATGTTTCCCCGCTGAGTTTTAGAGCTGTATAAATCTAGCCAAAGCTGAGATGATGGGAGACTCCTGTATTCCCCATTCCCTATTACTTGAGACTCTAAACCTAGTGTTTTACTGAGGGCAGTGCTTCCTGATGGGGAATTTATCAAATGGTCCCACATGGCCTCTTACTGCATAGAAAGAGAAGTTTTTGGACACTTGATATAAGCCATTCTTGCTGGGACCTTTAGGAAATCAAGTTGATGGTTTGTTTCTAGAGAGGATGATATTTGTATTATCTTGAAATGTTGATTAAGAAAGGATTGATATTAAGAAGTCAAGTCCAACTGGTATTTCCATCAGACTAATTAGCATGAGTAATAGCAACTCTTACAAATATGTACCAGTATTTTACAAGAAGCCCTGAAATACTGATTTTTCTTGCACAGCATGACCAATATGGACATAGATTTAGAAGAATAGCAAGCGTTTAACCTCTATCAGATTGCTTGCTTTTTAGGAGAAAGAAGTGAAGGGGAGGAAGAAAAATTTGGAACACAAAGTTTTGCAAAAGTGAATGTTAAAAACTACCTTTGCATGTATTTGGAAAAATAAAAAGCTATTTAAAAATAAAATTAAAAAAAAAAAAACCTTGATCTAGTGGAAAGAGAACCCAATTTGGTGTGTGCAAATCTGTTTGTTCTTTTAGTTATTAGCTTTGTGATAATAGGCAAGACCTTAACCACTCTGAAAAGTTAAACCTCCATTAAGGAAGTTAAGCTGTATCTTCTTTGGATCTCTCTATTTTGACCACTTTAAACCTGCAACTTACATTCCATAAGTATCCATCAGCCCTGGTAACCCTAGTGTCAGACAGGAGAACATAGAGATGAAGAGCTCCTCTTAGAACTTCAGTGAGGGTAAACAGGGGCAGGTAAATGGTGTAGTAGATTAAAACACCAGGACTCACTAGAGTCAGAAGATCTGAGTCCAAATCCAAATACTTACTAGTGCTGTGACCTTGAACAAATCATTCAAGTCCTATTTGCTACGGTTTCTCATCTATAAAATAGCAAATGGCAAACTCCTCCAGTATCTTTGCCGAGAAAATACAATGGACAAAGTCCATGGGATCACATAGAGTCAGACATCAATGAGCAACAACAAAGGCAACCATTTCTCACTTAGCTATATCCTCCTATGGATTTCAGTACCATGCCCCTGGCCCAGTACTTGCCCCACTTTCTCAGCTTCCTTTTGTGTTAAATTTGATTGCAGGAACTGTGCTATTGCAATGGCCTACTGTTTGGATTCCCTACCTTAGGTCTCTCCCCCACATTCAGCTATCCTCCACTCAACTGTCAAAATCATCTCCCTAAAGATGATTGTGTCATTGCACACCCCATTCAATAAACTTCAGTGGCTATCTTATCACCTCCAAGATCAGTTATAAAATCCTCTGCATGACATTCAAAGCTCTCCAAAACTTGAACCCCTCCTTCCCCTCCTGTCTTCTTACTCTTTACGTCTTCATTTTCTGAGATGATCATGATCAAATATTTATATAGTGCTTACAAAGTGCCAGGTACTTCTCTAAGCTCTTTATCATTATTATCTCATTTGATCCTCACAAACAACCTTAGGAAGTAAATACCATTGTGGTCCTCCATTTACAGATGAGGTTAAATGAGACACATAGAAGTTAAATGACCTGCCCACGGTCAAACAGCTGGTATCTGAAGTTAGATTTTAACTCCTTCCTGATTCCATGTCCAGTGCTACATACACTGCATCATTTAGCTGCAGTGACAATGTCTTACTATTCTTGGGAAACAATATTCCATTTATCCCATCTTTGGGACTTCATCTCACCTTCCTTGGCTTCCTTCAGGTTTTAGTCTTCTGTAAGAAGCCTTTCTTGATTTTCTTTCATTTTCCCCTCTGAACTTATCTCTAATTTCTATCATATATATCTCAGTTGTACAAAATCTATATAGATGTTTGTGCATCTTCTCTCTCTTTGGACTATGAGCTTCTTGAGAGCAGGAACTGTTGTTTTATTTAGTTTTTGTTTTTGTTTTTCTTTGTATCTCCAGATTTTAGCACAGTTCTTGACACATAGTAGGTTCTTAAATGCTTGGGAACTTGACTGGACTTGATCCTGCAGTCAGGAAGACCTAAATTTAAATCTAGTCTCACTAGCTTACTAGCTATGATTCTGAGCAAATCATTCTAACCTCCAGTTGCCTCTGTTTCCACATCATGTTTCACAGGTGAATCAAGACATCCCTGTAGTGATGTCATTGGTCATCTTCAAGAACAAGGGACAAATGAGCAACAAAAGGATAGGGGTAATAATAGCACCTACTTCCCTGATTGTTTCTTTTCTTTGATGACGATTTTTAAGAAATTATATTTGTAGAGTGTTTTGCAAACTTTAAAGAGTTCTATGAATTCAAGCCATCTGTTCCCTGAGTCACTCATCAGAGAGGTTTGGGACCACAGACTGCCTATGTGAATCCAGAAGGATTTTTTCCCAATGTGCCTAATTCAGTGCCAACATGACCCCAGATCCCTGAATTATGTGCTTAGTGTTTGCCATTCAGATTGGACACCTTGTGTCAGTAAGGCAGTGAGGTACAGTGGATACATCACAGAGTCAGGAGTCTAATGGCCTGTGTATGATTTCAGCTCCAGCTTCTTACTTGGGCAATTTCTTGAATCTTTCTGAGCCTCAGTTTCCTTCCCTGTAACATCAGCAGGTTATACCAGGTAGTTTTTGAAACCCCTTCCCAATCCTACCATCTACAAACCAGGATTCTCCTAGGTTAGCAAAAACTGAGTCCCACCAAGAAAGCAAGAAAAATTCTACAAAAGAAAGGTCAGGCCTTTTGGGTCAAAGTCTTTTGAGGGGCAAAGTTATAACTGCTGGCAATCATACTGTTTGAGAAAAGTGAGGCACAACCTGTCAGAAGAGTGCATAAGGAGCTAGCCCAGAGTCCTGGTTCCTGCCGCTGACACATATTATATAACCCTGGGCAAGTCAACATTACAATTCCCTACGCAACTCTCTAAATTGTAAAATATGCTGATCTGCTTGGATAAACGGAGTTTTCTCATCTGGGAATTCCCTATACTATTGAAATCATAGGTATGGGACAAAACAAAACAAACACCTGGCAATAACACTTAGAAATAGCCAAGATTTCCAATGATTAAAAAAAAAAAAAAAAAAAAAAAAGGTCATAAAAATTGCATCACCTTTCCCTGTCTCTGCCTAGAATTGCATCCCTATTATTAGCTACTTGTGGAGCTTCAGTGAGATGACCTAGAATGGAGAAAAGAATACTTTGTTTTTATATAGTTGTTTGTATTTTTCTTTCCTTTTAGACTTTTGCCAGCTCTTTCAGAGCAGAAACTCTTTTACCTTTCTTTGTAGCCCCTAGGACTTAGCATTGTCCCTGCAACAAAGTAGCACGGGACAAATGGTATTGACTTGACTGGCCTTGGTTCATATTCTGACTTAGCCAGATTGGAGTATTTGCTGTTTGCATTGCATCTCCTGTAGTTTATAGTTATTTCTCAGAAGGTGACTTGGAAAGAGAAATGGTCTTAGAATTGATACCATGAATCAACTTCGGTCTCTAGCACTTAGTAGTGAGAGCTGCATGGTGTCAAAAATTCGGAGGGATTTGGAGTCTGAGAACCTGGGTTCAAATACTGGCTCTCCTACACCTGCCTTAGGTGAGGACGTTTGGGAAGTCTCTCTTTTTTGAGCCAATCATTCTGTCAGTAAACAAGCTTGAGATGCAAAGAAAGGCAAATACAATCCCTATCCTCCAGGAGGCCTGCCTCAGTTTCCTTATGTGACTTTTGAGATTTTCCAGCTCTGACTCTATCATTCTAAGATTCTAAGTCACTTCATACCCATCACATAGGAATATGGGTCTGTTTCGGAATTTGGGGGGAAAGGAGAGGCTGAACTAGGAAAGTCTCTTCCAGTTCTAAAGCCTATGGTCTTGAAATGTTGGGTTCCAAATATTTTTCTGCCCCACCTTCTCTCTGTGCTCGCCCCAAGTGAGTCAGCAGGGGCTCCATCAAGGTCAAAGGTCTTTCTGCATTTTGGGGAAAGAAAAAGAAGAGAGGAGGAAAGGAGAGGAAAAAGAGGAGAGAGAAAGGGAAGAGGAGAAAGGAGGAAAAAGAGAGGAAAAAGAAAAAGGGAGACAGAAGAGGGAGGTGAGGAAAGAGGAAGGAAGAAGGAAGAGAAGAGGGAGAGGAGGAGGAAAAAGAAGCAGCAAGGAGGGAGGGAGGGGAAAAGAGAGAAGGAAGAACGGAGGGAGGGAGGAGGAGAGAAAAGAGGAGGAAAAAGAGAGGAGGTAGGAAAGGAGAAAGGAGGTAAAGGGAGGCGGGAGAAGGGAGGCAGAGGAGCAGAAAGGAGGGAGGAGCAGCAGGAGGAGGGGGGAGGGAGGAGGGAGAGGCGGAGGCGGGCCCGGGCTGCTGGTTGTTTGTTTGCGGCCCGGCCGGCGTCAGCTGGCCCGGACTGAGCCCACCTCTTCCAGGGCCCCCGCCCCTCGCTCCCCGCGCGCTCATTGGCCCGGCCTCCGCTTCACTCGGCCCAGCACTTCCTGGCGGAGCCATGGCTGTGGACCGAGCCGGCGGAGGGCCGGCCGCGCTGCTGCCGCCGCCCGGCCGCTCCGGCCGGGGATCGGGATCCAGCGCGGGCGCCGGCGGAGCTGCTCCGGCCAGCCTGTAGCGGCGACCGCCCGCGCAGCGCTCACCTCCCCAGGTTGGTCCTCTTGTCCCCGGTGCCAGCTCCCGAACCTCCTGCCCTTCCTCCCTCCCTTCTCACTCGCATCCCTTGTCCCAGCCGCCCCCCTCGCAAAGCATGGACGCCTCCCCCGCCCCAATTCCCTTTGCTGTCTGAGGTCCTGCTTGGACCCAGAATCTTTGTCCCTGCCTTTCAGCTGGCTGATACCCCTCCCTCCCCCTCCATCCTCTCTTACCTCTGCCTGGGTTGGCACGTCTGGAGCCCAGCCCCCTACGAGAATGTAAATCTTAGTGATCCAATTGTGTGTTTTGGGGTTAAAGTAAATCCCCCCAAATCTGTTCTGTGGGCGCCTTTTCTTCTACGTTCCATTGTGTCTCGTCCTCGGACTAGACTGCAGGCTACTCGAGAGCAGGGTGAGTGTTTTATCCAAACTTTGTCTCTCCCCCAGCCTGTACGCAGTAGCTGTTTTCATGAATGTTTAGGATCTTGGAAGGAACCTCGCTTGGTTGCTTTGGGTGGGTGGGTGGGTGGGTGTGGGTAAGTGGGTATTTTTTGGCAGAGACAAGGCTTTGGATTTGGCTGTGTGGGTGTATGTGGGGGAGGCAGAGAGAGAACTGCCAGTCCATAGTCAGAAACCGCCCCCCTCTCTTCCTCCCTCCCCCTCCCGTTACCCAGAATTGCCAGGGTAGCCCCTGAAGAAGCGATCAAGTAGCTCGGAGGAGGGCACGGAGCTTAAACGCTAGATTCCTGCACTTAGATCATAGAATTTCGGGGTAGAATTTTGGCCATCTTTTTCATTCTCCGATTTTGTAGAGCATGAACTTGGGATAGAGAGAGAGCAAGTCTTTGGCCCTGGGGAGTCACCCCGTAGTTAGCAGAGTCTGAATTTGAACTCACGTCCTCTGGATCTACAGCCATTGTCTTTTTCACTCTCCTGCGGTGGGACCTGGAGTAAAACCTTCGGGTAAAAACCTACTTGTATTTTCTTTCCTCTGGATTTACTCCGTCCAGGAAATTGAATCTTAAAGACCCTGCCGCCTTTTCCCTCCTGTTCCAAGTGTTGAGCCCATGCCCAGGTCACCCCATGCTTCCTTGCCTTGCCATCTGGATGGATCGTTCTTACTCTTCCATGGGGTGATAACCTGGACCCTTCTCCAAGTTAACATGTATTCAGGCAATTTTGCCCTCAAATAATCTGCAGCTGGGGTCAGGTAGGAGGGCCAGCTCTGTGTGTTCTCCAACTCACCTTCCCCCTGCCCACTACACTTAGGTTCCCTGTGCCTTCCCTATTTTTTCTTCCCCCCCAAACCTAACAACAGCTATCTGCCCAGTGGACTGCTGGAGATGGCAGAAACCCCAGAGATTATCAGATCTACCCGGCTCACTTTACACTTGAGGAGACTGCAGCCCATAGGGTTCAAGTGACTTCCCTAAAATTACCACTCTGGCAGAACAAGGAATTGTGACCCAGCTTAATTCAATAAACATTTGCCATTGAACTCCCCACCCCCACCCCAATGGGCAAGGTACCCCTAGAAGGCAAGAATTTTATCTTTGTACCCTGTATAGTAGCATTGTGCCTTGCATACAGTCAGCACTTAATCATTGTTGAATTTAAGTTTCCTAAACACGTCGTCCTGCCTGCACCTTGAAATTTGAGCAAAGCCATACTTTTTCTTTGAAAGCAATCCAAAGCAGCAAGCCTAGGATCACACAGCTAAGAAGTGTCTGAGCTGGATTTGAACGTGGCTTGATCCAGAGCTACTACTTTATCTACTATCCCACCTAACTGCCCCTAAAGCCACCATTTTCTAAGAAATTTTCTGAAATGTGTTTAACCATTCAATAGTATGTATGTTTTCATATGTATATATGCATGCATACAAATATAGTCATGGATATGCATATGTGTGTGTGTGTGTGTGTGTATACATGTATACGTACACACAATTTCTTCAGATGTCTGCATTGGTCTTCCTTTTAGAGGTTCTGATTCAGCCAAAGGCCAGAGCTTCATGTGTCAGTGTTTATAAATTATATTCAGAGCCAACAGGTCATGAAAGATATGGTGATGATTTACAAATGGGTTTGCTGGAAAATAGAAGATAGAGGGTATTCATTCATTGACAACATGTGACTCTTCACAATAATCAATTTAAAAGAAAGCCGATAATGGAGTGGATTAGATTCCATCTCTGTCTTAAGATCTAGTCTCCCTATTCTTTCCAGGACTTCCCATCCTCTTGGATCCAGTGACTGTAGGTCTGTGCCAGTTCTAAATGAATCTAGTAAATGACAATAATATTATATGCTCAGTGATTTTTTTTTTTAATCATTGTAGGAATACTACCAATCCTTTTATAATGGAGGGGGCCAGACAGACAAGAGTATCTCGTCCCTACAAGATCAGCGAATCTTCAAAGGTATGTGTTTGTGAATTATATGCTTCTAGATTCTTAGAGCCCCTTTTCTCTTTTTGCACCTGGACTTGTGTTATAGGATCAAAAAGTCAGCTGTGGCTCACAGACCATCTTATCTAAGCCTCTCATTTTATAAATGAGAAAATTAAGGGCTGGGGAAATCAGTGACTTAATGATTTGTCCAAGATCACAATAGACTATGAAAATTATATGTATTTTCTGACTGAAACTATTGTCAGATGTTGACATTTTTAACATTAATTGAATAAGTTCAAAACATGAATTTATCAAAGGCAAGATTTCAATCCCTGTCTTCAGAATTTATTCTGCTCAATTATGCTGATTTCATTGGCGTAGGGAGCTCTTGATCTGGCAACTTCTTCCAGAAGTTGGAAGCAAATTTGCTACTCATCCATACAGCCTTTAGAGAATTAGCTGAGATTGATTTGTCCTTGATCACATGGCTAATATGTATCAGAGGCAAGATCTGAATCCAGCTCTTCCTGGTCAGACATTTAAATCTTGTGCTTTATTGTTTCCTTTGTTGAGTATACAACATGCACAGGTCCCTAGGACCTGATTTTAGATTATTCATCTTTAAAGTGGTTACTGTAAGTGTTTTCATATCAAGCTTGGCAGAATGGAAGAAGAATAATCATAGAATGTTGAGAGAGACATCTGAGGTCATCTAAACTTACCCCTTCATTTTATACAGAGGAATCTGATGCCCAGATATGGAAAGCTCAGGGTCATAAAGCAGAGCAAAGGCTAACAATCAAACAATAAGCATTTATTAACCACCTGGTATATACTAAGAACAGTGCTTGGCAATCAGGATACAAAGACAAAAATAAATCAGTCAAGCCCTCAAGGACATTACTGTAAATGGAGAAGATAATATGTATATACTAAATACACAACAGTAATTGTACATGTATATTTTTAAGCAGATATAAAATATACAGAAGATGCCTTTCCCTAATAGCAAGAACACAATAAAGCAGTTTACCAAGCTGAGTTTGCAACAACATTAACCAAAAAATGGGACACAACTGAAATGATTCAATAAAAATAACATTGAAAAATCAGTGGCCAGTGGCTCACCTTCTCTTCAGCCAGTCAGGGCAAATAACATTTTTTCAAGTAAAACCTGACTCACTGGTCTTAGTAAAAATGGGGGGGTATTTCCAAAACCAAAAATCTGAATTTATTTCTCATCATATCAGAAAGAAATGATGGGAGCAACGTCAGATTGAAAGTGTGGGTTTCTTTTTGGAAGGGGAAGGAAATTGGGGTTAAATGACTTGCCCATAGTCACTTAGGAAAGGAAGGGGACAGGGGATTTCTCCAGCTCTCTTTCTTCTCTTTTCTTTAACTATCCATGTTCCTCTCACTCCACAACAAAATTCGGTCTCTGAGGCTCCAGAGCTTTTTGAGCATGTAAATTGAGAGCATCCTTTGGTTAGCTTGATGACAATCGGGGTGACTTCTTAGGCAACATGGGACTTAGCTATCCAGGAAGACTAGTACATACCCAGAAATGCTTCTTTGCCAGAATCTACTTAACATTTTTTCTTTTAAAAATTTTTATTAATATGTTTTACTATTCCTTATGTTTCCCCACTATGTTTTCTCCCTTTCTTTTAGAAAGTGAGCCCTTATAACAACAACAAAAACTAGGAGAAAAAATACTTCAGTAAAACTAACCACTTTATCTAAAAGATTTTTATGTCACATGCATTGATGGGGCAGCGAGATCATGCCATGGATGGAATACTGGTCCTGGAATCAGGAGGATCTGAGATTAATTCTGGACCCAGTAATTTACTAGCTATATGACTGTTCCCATCATTGCTTTCTGACACAGTGAGAAATGAATTCAGATTTTCAGTTTTAGAAGTACCCCCAATTTTTCACTAAGACCAGTGAATAAAGTTTTATTTGAAGAAATGTTATTTGCCCTTGCTGGTTGATAAAGGCGAGCCACTGGCTACTGATGTTTGGTTATTATTGAGTCATTTCGGTTGTGTCTCATTTTTTGTGGCCCCCATTTGGGCTTTTTTTTGTGGCAAAGATACAGACTATCTACGGAATAGTTTGTCATTTCCTTCTCCAGCTCATTTTATAGATAAGGAAACTGAGGCAGACAGGGTTAAATGACTTGTTCAGGGTCATACAGCTAGGAAGCATCTGTTTTAGCCCTACTCTACAGCTCAGAATTCCTAAGCTCAAGTCAGCCGCCAGCTTCAGACTCCTCAGTCGCAGGGCCTTCAGGCCCACACCACCAGGCCCAGCTCACCAAAAGACTTTTACAAAGTCTGTTGAGTTTGGATTTAAGGAGACTTGGTGTCAAATAGTAGCTCAGTTCTTTACTACCTGTAAAGGAAAATTATTGGATGTCTCTGAGACTGTTCCTCATTCATAAAAACATGGAGTTTGACTGGATTCCCTCCAATTTCCTTCAAATCAGACTTTGTTAAAAATACCACTTTGTAAGACTCATTCAATAGCATTTTAAATTACTGTTTAAAACAAATTATAGAAGATTATAAAGGATTGATTAGTCATTTAAAGGTACTTTGGCTCATTTAACTTACAATATTTCCATTTTAAAATTCTGGGAATAATTTTTCTTTAAGGAAGAACATCTGATACTATAACATATTTAATATGTATAAGACTGCTTGCCATCTAAGGTAGGGGGTGCAGGGAGGGAAGGGAACAGAAGTGAGTGCAAGGGATAATGTTGTAAAAAATTATCCATACATATGTTCTGCCAATAAAAAGTTATGATAAAATAAAAAAAGAGAAGGAAAAAAAAAGGAAGGAAGAACATCTAAATTAAAAGGTTATGCCACAAAAGAAAAAAAAAAAAAAAAAAAAAAAAAAAAGAAGGTTCTGTGATTTGGTCAACTATAGGGAACTATCATTGTGGCAAATTATTCCCTCCACTAAGCAGCTAGAGACCTGTCACTTGGCAGAGTAAACTGGATAGTGTGTTAAATGCTTTATGATTATCTCATCAGATCCTTACAGCAATACTATGAGGTAAATGCTAGTATTACTATTGCTATTGTTATGTGACATATTACATAGCAATGTATTATTACCATTACTATTACTATCCCCATCTTACAGATGACAAAATTGACACAAACAGGGTTAGTTAAGTGACTTTCCCAGAGTCACACAGCCAATAAGTATCTGGGCCAGATCCTGGGTATATAAAAGTTTACTTACCAAAGACTGGAATTTAAAGAGTCTTGGGGGAGCAAGAGAGTTCTCTCATTCCTGTCACTCAGGGACACAAGAAGGAGCAGAGCCCCAGGAAACCATCTGATTTTAGCATTGAGTTAGGTCCGCTATTTTCCTTGAACTCTGGGAACCTCCCTGGCTCACTATCAGCTCCACTCAACATAAATGTGGGGTCAGTGGAAGACTATTTTTGGTCCCTGATTCGAAGATCGAAACTTGGCAAGGTCTCCCAGAAACAATAGCTGTGCCAGCTTGGCTTTGAGCAGCACCCGGGAAGTAAATGGAACAGCCAGCCAGCCTTGCCAGAAGGGCCATCCCTGGGCATTCTGGTTCATGGGATCATAAGATTTAGAGCTTCAGGGGACTATCTAATGCATGGATCAGCAGGACTACTCTGGGCCAGATCTGACTTTCCACCTGCTTTTGTGTAGCCCAAAGACAAAATTGGTTTTTACATTTTTAAGTAAAATTCTATTGGCATAAAAAAATTAGTTTGCCAAACCCTAATCTAGTGCAGATGAAGTTCATCTGTGTAGGCAAAGTGACTTATCCAAAGTAAAACAGGTAGTAAGGCTCAGAGCCATTATTTGAAGTTAGTTCTTACAACTTCATGCTTTCCTTTTTCCTTTCTCCCTTTCCTCCTTCCTTCCTTTCTTTTTTTCCCCTTCCTTCCTTCCTTTTTTCCCTTTTCCCCTCCCTCCCCTCCTTCCTTCCTTCCCTCTTTCCTTCTTTCCCTCTCTCTTTCATTTTTCCCCTCCTGCCTTTCTTTTTTTCCCTTTCTTTCTTCCTCCCACTCTCCCTCCTTCCTTCCTTCTTTTTTTCCTTTCTTCCCTCCTTCTTTCTTTCTATCTTTCCTTCCCTCCTTCCTTTCTGCATATTTCTTCCTTCCTCAAGTCCTCTCTCTTTCCCTTCCTCCCTCTTAGTCTCCCTTCCTTCTTTCCTTTCTCTTTCCTTCCTTCCTCCTGTCCTTCTTTTTTCTTTCTTTCTTTCTTTTCGAACCAAATATAATATCTAAGTTTTCTCCAATTACGCAAAAAACAATTTTTTTACATTTGTCATTTAAAATGAGAAATTCCAAATTTTCTCCCTTCCTCCCTCCTCTTGTTGAGAAAGCAAACAACTTAATATAGGTCATATATGTGTAGTCATTTAGCTTGCTTTCCATAGCACACTGATTCCATCTTAAATGTCATTTCATATTTATCTACACATTAGAAGATCTAATATCTTATTAAGCAGAAAATTATTTCAAAATTAAACTCATTCTGCTTGGCCCAAGGGGATAGAATTTGGAGCATTGGATGAAAGTTGCGAAGAAACATGTAGGCTCAATGGAAGGAGAAGCTTCCTGAGGCCAATGAGAGCTGGGCAGAAGTGGAACGAACTGTCTCAGGAGGTAGTATTTCCCCTCCTCTTCCTCCCTTCCTTTCTTTCTTTCTTCCCCTCACAAAGAACTCCCAGCAAGGTCTGGGGACCTACTCAACAGATGTGACCTAGTAGAAATCCTATTAGACAGCTGTTGAGTTCCCAGCTTTGAAAGTTTTCATTGTGACTGTCTTCAAATTCAGCCCATTTCTGTTTTTTATGGTCTGAACAGCACAGGAGCTTGAAGATTGTTTCTAATTTTTAAGTTTCTAAAGGGCAAAGTCTGTAAGTCCTATATCTCTGGTGCCCTCAGAGTAGATAGCTGTGGACCTCTTCCATGATGAGCAGTGGGTAAATCACTTTTTCAGTTTCCTCATCTATAAAATGAAGGGGGTATTCATAATAGCCACAGATCCTTTCCATCTCCAAAATGAGGAACCTGAGGATAGAGAGACTCAAGAGTTACCTCTTAGCCAGCTCATTCACTTGCTTTCCATAGCATTTCTTTGTCTGGTGTCTGAAATCTCACAGCCCTGCACCGGATATCCCTCACTACTGTGGAACAAATCAGGAGTTTACTTTTCTCCTCATGTGTCCGGGCCGTCCAGGTCAGGTTGACCTCCTAGGCCACAGCTTTAGCCAGCTTGTTTATCTTCAGTCACCAATGACTCATAGCCAGCCTGTGGCAGGAGAGCTTTCCCGAGCCCAGTCAGGACCCTCCCCGGCTTTGTCTGAAGCTGGAATGTTGGATTTTGTTTCAGATGTTAAGAATTGCACGTTTAGATAAACAAGCCCTGAGTCACGGAAATAGTCATGGAAGAAGGGAAGGTTAAATGAAATCAACTTTTTAAATAAAGTGTTTTCAAACAGGGAGAGAAATTGTGCTATTAATGCCACGAGGAGGCAGCAGCTGCTTCAGACAGAGTGGACAGATGTGGGTCTGGCAGAGATCTGCTCTCACTTTTTAATTGCCTCCTATCAAAGGGGCTGAATGCTTAGAGAAAATACACACAAAGCTTTGGACTCAGTCATTAAAGGATCAAGAAAATCAGATTTTTTTTCATTTTCTGATTGGCAGAAAATACAAGGAAGAAAAACAGGGAGATCACGCTTGTTTTTTGTTCTCTGGACATGTTAGGAATGTGGCAGGACCACACTCCCTCTCATCTCCCGTTTTTATTGCTTTAGTTCCATCACAAGTGAAGGTGAGAAGCTGAGAGTGAGCAGCTTTTGTTGCAAGGAAACTGGCATGTAAAACCCAGGCCTTTCTTTATCCCAGAAAAGATCAGATCACTGGGCTTATTATAGAGCATCAGGGAGATTTGACTACAGCGTGGCCTTGGAGTCTGGGAGATCCTGGGGCAACAACATGACTCAGTGGACAGAGCATCAGCCCTGAAGCCAGGAGGACTTGAGTTCAAATACAGCCTGATGCTAACTAGCCATGTGAGCCTGGAAATCACTTAATTCTGATTGCCTCCCCCCCCAAATCCCAGCCGGACGGTTCCCAGCTGAATCAGATGAGATCATCTATGAAAGCACTTTGTACATTCAAAGTACTCTTTAACGTTCTAGTCCTCAGCTGGGTGATCCTGGGCAAGTGATAGGACGTTCAGTTTAATAAGGGTATTAAACCAGGGACTCCCTAGCTTCCTTCTAGCTCTTTGTCTCTGATCTTTTGATCGTAATGACAATAATAGCCAGCATTTGTAGAGTTCTTTAAGCCTACATTTCTTAATTCATTCAATCCTCACAGCAACCTTCTGAGCTAAGCGCCATATAGTTAACTGGATTGCTTACTATCTAGGGGATAGGGGGAGAAAAATTTGGAACACAAAGTTCTATAAAAGTGAATGTTGAAAACTATCTTTTCATGTATTTGGAAAAATAAAATATCATTAAAAAAATCTTTGCCAGTAAAAATAATAATAGTAAATAAATAACATCTCTCTTGAGCCTACTTTGAATTAAGTTCTTTTTTTTTTTTTTTTTTTTTTTTGGCTGAGGCAATTGGGGTTAAATGACTTGCCCAGGGTCACACAGCCAGGAAGACTTAACTGTCTGAGGCCAGATTTGAACTCAGGTGCTCCTGACTTTAGAGCCTCGCTTCCCCATGGGCTATATTCTTTACAAAGATTATTTCATTTGCTCCTTACAGCAACCCTGGGAGGGAGGTGCTATTATTATCCCCATTTTCCAGATAAGGAAACCGAAGCTGATAGTACTTAAATTGATTTGTCCAAGGTCATACAATTGGTAAGTGTCACAGATAGAATTTGAACTTGTCTTGCTGTATCTATGTCTCCATGCTACCTAGGATGCCTCAGCTGTTAAGAATTTTGTGACCTACTAGGAAAGCTCATGAGACTGGAAATCACGTATCTTGGATTTGAATCCTGACTGTGAGCAAGTCACTGAGTCACTGAAAACCTCAAGTTTTCTTTTCTGGAAAAGGGCTAAACATACATGTGCTAAGTAACTCATCTCAGGATGTTTTAAGGGTGAGGTTTTGTAAACCTTATAAAGATATATACAAATCGAAACAATTTTTTTTAAGATTATGGTTTTGTAGCCTCTTGTTGTAGAGGGAAAAAGAGATGGATTGGGAACCACAAGACCTGAGTTCATAGACTCTGATACATACTGAAGGTAATGGGCTAGCTTATTTTACTTTTGAGAGCCTCAGTTGTCTCATCTGAAACATGGGAACAACGTATGTGCTGTTTACTTTGCAGATAAGCACTTTATAAATCTAAAAGCCCCTGTCAAAATGTGACTTCTTGTTTTTGTTAAGATGTTATCATGATTTATTCTTCAGAACACTAGCCTGTAATAACACTGGCTTGCCCTGGCAGAGCAGTGCCAGTTCCAAAGAAATGTACATGTCAGTTCACGTTTATCTCAGTCAATTTGATCTTCACAATAACCCTGTGAGATAGAAAGCACAAATATGTTTTATCTCCATTTTACAGGTGAGAAAAGTAAGGCTCATAGTTGTTAGCAAGTGGTGGGGGGCCAGGGCACCTTCAGTTTAATAGTTCAGCAAGTAGGGCACTATACTAGGCTTCAGAAATAAACATTTGAAAAATAAATAATTCCTCCCTTTAAGTAGCTCAGATTCTACTGAGAAGATCCCACATGAACACAGGTAAGGGTAAACAAAGTACTTCAGAAAGTAGGAATTACAAAGGACCAAGAGGAGGGAGGAGAGCAGGAAAGGCCTCATCAAAGAGACAGCACCACATCCAGTTCTTCTGAGGGTGGGGATAGGGAGTGGCCTTTTAAATTATATTCCACATTTGTTTTCAACCATTAAACCATCAACCATTAAAATTAAAACTGTGGTTCTCAGAGTGTGGACTAGTGTCACCTGGGTTCCTGAGAGCCTTTTGTGGTTCCAGGAGTTATAAATTATTGTCATTGAAACACTAAGACATTTTTATTTCATAATAGAGTAAATATGGGTTTTTCCCCCCCATTCTCCACTCTTTTAATTTGTTAAAGAAATTTTTTTGAAAAGTAGGTTGGAGATAGAGTAAGTATTGGTAAATATAATCCATATAAGCAAAAATTCTTTAAGGCAGGGCTTTTTAAACTTTTTCCACTCACTACCCCATTTTACTTGAGACATTTTTACAGGACTCCAGGTATATAAAATATATATATATATGTATATATATATATATATATATATACATATATATATATAATATCTATATGTAAATAGGTATAAAAGTCAAATATTTACTGACAATATATCATAATTTCATCTCCCCTACATTCTGTTGAGACCTTATTTGGGATCATGAACCAGTTTAAAAATCTGGGCTTTAAGGTATCTTCAAAAACTTATAATATTGATATAATAATACAATAATTTGTTAAATATCCTAAGACCAAAAAAATTTGAGAACTTCTGAATTACAGTATGTAGACAGGAATTCAAGTTTGCCTGCAGGATTCCTTTGGAGGAGGATATATAATGCAATGTATAGAGTGACCTCAAGAAGATTCACCTTCCTGAATTAAAATCTGGCTTCAGATATTAATAACTGTATGACCGTGCCTAGTCACTTAACCCTATTTGCTTCAGTTTCCTCATCTGCAAAATAAGCTAGAGAAGGAAATGGCAAATTATTCTAGTATCTTTGCCAAGAAAACCCCAAATGGGGTCATAAAGAGTCAAACACAAATGAAAACGATTAAATAGCAACAAAAATTACCTTGGTAAGGATGATTAGAATTTCTAGAAAAAAAAAAAAAAAAAAAAAAAAAAAAAAAAAAAAAAAAAAAAAGATTTCTAGGCCCAAGTCTGCTTAGTTTGTGCATAGCTCTTCTATACACATTAGCTCCATCCAACAGCCAAATACCTTTATCACTAAATACTGAGTATTATTTTTATGTAGCACTATCTTTTGGGGAGCATAAAAAAAACGTCTTCCCCACTTTCTGTAAACTTATATCAGAAGTGAGCTGCAAGATTGAAGCATTTTTTCCACTTTATTCTTTCTAATGGTTTTTTTCCCCTTTTCATCTGTTTCCTCTTATAACTGTGATTAATATAGAAATATGTTTTACATGATAGCACATGTATAAACTATATCAAACTGCCTTTCATCTTTGGAAGAGTGGAGGAAGGGAGAAAAATTGGAAACTCAACATCTTATAAAAACGAATGCTAAAAACTAAAGGAAAAAAATAAAATACTATTTTAAAAAAAGGAAAGAAAGGAGTTACAAAGGCCATGGAGTTAGGATTTTCCATCTAAGTTTCCCAGTGCATCATTCTCTCTCTCTCTCTGGTCCCAAGTAGGGAGGAGAGCTCTGATGTGATCTTTTTATTTCAGGTGAAGGATTTTCCATTTAAGTTTCCCAGTGCATCATTCTACCCTTCTTCCCTGGCCCCAACTAGGGAGGTGATGTGATCTTTTCATTTCAGGTGTACAGATGGGTTGACCATCCCAACATGGTGCTCCAGAGGCTCAATGAGCAGAGACACCGAGGCCTTTTCTGTGACATTGTCCTGGTGGCGGACGAGCAGAGGGTCCCTGCGCATCGGAACCTCCTGGCTGTCTGCAGTGACTATTTCAACTCTATGTTCACCATCGGCATGCGAGAGGCCTACCAGAAGGAGGTGGAACTGGTGGGAGCCTCCTACATCGGCCTGCGAGCCGTCATTGACTTTCTCTATGGCAGCGAGCTTTCTCTGGACGGTGGCAACATTGACTATGTCCTGGAGACGGCTCATCTCCTGCAGATCTGGAAGGTGGTTGATTTCTGCTGTGAGTACCTGGAAAATGAGGTGAGCGAGGAGAACTATCTCTACTTGCAAGAACTAGCATCCATCTACAGTCTGAAACGCCTGGACTCTTACATCGACTCCTTCATCCTGCGGAACTTTGGGACGCTCTCCTTCACCCCTGACTTTCTGCAGAACGTCTCCCTGCAGAAACTCTGCCAGTACCTGGGGAGCAGCTTGGTGCAGCGGGAATGTGAGCATGACTTGCTGCAGGCAGCACTCCAGTGGCTGACCCAGTACCCGGAGCGAGAGGCAGATGCCTTCCAGGTGCTAGAAAACATCCATTTCCCGCTGATCCCCAAAAGTGACCTCCTGCACCGTGTCAAGCCCGCTGTGTGCTCACTGCTGCCCAAAGAGGCAAACTGTGAAGGCTTCATCGAGGAGGCCGTCGCCTACCACAACAACATCGCTGCCCAGCCGGTGCTGCAAAACAAGCGCACTTCTCTCCGTACCAACGAGGAGCGGCTGCTGTTTGTCGGCGGGGAGGTGTCTGAGCGCTGCCTGGAGCTCAGTGACGACACCTGCTTTCTGGATGCCAAAAATGAGCAGTGGGTCATGGAGACGCCCCTGCCAGCCAGGAGGAGCCATCACTGTGTGGCTGTCCTGGGAGGCTTCATTTTCATAGCGGGGGGCAGCTTCTCCAGGGACAATGGAGGGGATGCCGCTTCAAATCTTCTCTATAGGTATGATCCCCGCTGGAACCAGTGGATAAAGGTGAGCCTAAAGCCAGATTTGCCTCCTTTTTATTTTCATTGCTTTCCTTTTGTTTTTGTTGTGTCCTCATTTTCAGTCGGTGCCCCCTTTGGGGCTTTCTTAGCAAAGATCCTGAAGCAGTGAGTCATTTCTTTCTTTGACAGACAAGGAAACTGAGGTCAACAGGATTAAAAAGACTTGCCCAAATCACTTCTTTTCCTAGACTTTTATTTTCTCTCATTTTTTTCCCTTTTTGATCTAATTCTTCTTGTGCAGCAGATAATTGTATAAATACGTACCATGTTTAACATATATTGGATTACTTGCCATCTAGAATGGGGGAGGAAGGGGGAGAGAAATTGCAACACAAGGTTTTGCAAGGGTAAATGGTAAAAAATTATCCTTGTATATATTTTAAAAATAAAAAGTTTCAATGAAAAAGAAAGTAAAAAAAATAATTTCATATGATATATCCTAAATATATGTTAAATAAATAAGATATACTTATATAAAAAGGAAAGAAAATGGCAAACCAGTCCACTATCTTTGTCAAGAAAATCCTAGATGGGGTCATGAGGAGTCCAGCACAACTGAAAATGATTGCACAACAAATAACAGCACCTACTTCTATGTGTTGTAAAAATCAAGTAAGATAAGCAGGCACTGTTATTGCTATTATTATTACCTTCTACTTATGGTGCCTCTATTTTGCATATGCATAGTTATTTGTACATTGCCTCCCCAACTAAAATATGAGCTTCTTGAGGATAATGAGTATGTTTTTGCCTTTCTTTATAAATCCCGAATTGAGCATAGTACCAGGCACATAGTAAGCACTTATTAAATGCTTGCTAATGGATAATCTCTACCCTTTTGCAATTCTCCCTTTTTAGATGGTATGTCCTATGCATGTACATGTGTATTGGTTCTTTTTCCCCTGGAGATTTTACCCTTTTGAATATTGTCTTAATCTTCCTTTTTGGAGAAGGAAGATAGGAAAAATCATTTGACTAACTTTTAAACTAATCCTCCTGAATTTAAGCCTTTAAAATAGTCCCCTTGTGAGTCTAGAGTCTAGCTCCAACGATTCCTGGAGCCTCATTTCTGGAAATTGCTACCACAAGACAACTAGTAACCTCATGAGCCTCATTTTTGACTGACTACTAGCAAAAGCTCTGGACTTGGATTCTCAAGAAGTGGGTTTGAATCCTGAGTCTTATCCTTCCTAGCCATGTACTTCTGAGGAAACTGATTTTTGGTAAACAATGTAGGTACATGAGGTGGGCATGAGGACCAGTAATAATGATTCCCCTTGTTATCACACAGTAAGGTTACAAAGCACTTTCTTCAGGAACACTTTTTTGAGACGGGGAAAGAAGGCAGGATACAAAGACTGTTATACTCATTTTGCAGATGATGAAACTGTTCCCCAAAGTTGGAGTGACTTACAAAGTTGGGTCACATGAATAGACAAGCAAGGAACTGAGAATCACACCCAAGTCTCCTCTGCCACCAGAACTAACCCACTTTGTATTCCACCGTGTTACTTTATAAGCACACACTTAAAAAGTCACCTTGCTTCTCCTTCAGCACACATGGCAAAGAGTGTTTGGAAAACCAAGGGGAGGAGCCACTAGGCAATACAGTGGATAGAGTGCTGACCCTGGAGTCAGGAAGCCCTCAGTTCAAATTTGGTCTCAATCACTCCTTTAACTATTTGATTCTAAGCAAGACATCCAGCTTCTTAGTGCCCTGGCTGTTACTCCATCTGTAAAATAGGATAATAATGGCACCTACTTCCCAGGGTTATTGAGATGATGATCTCATGAAAATGAGATGAAATGAGATCATATTTATAAACACTTTGCAAACATATATATATACTAGTTTGTAACATGCCCTCCTGGCAGTTACAATTACTAGTCTACCCTATGCCCAACAGAGTACCTTTGACCACTGACCTTTGCAGTGTCAACTCTGGCTCGCCGCCTCTGAGGTCTTCAAAGGTCTCTGGCCATGATTTCTTAAATCTATAGTTTAATAACCGGTAGTGCACTCAAGAACAGCCACGTGTAATCTTAAAAGCCTTTATTATACCTACTCACATAATGCCCTGACTTGTTAGCTCCCTAGTGAACACCTGGTCTGAAGACCCACGTGTTCACTACCAAACTCCTTACCTCTCTCGGCTATCCATCAGCTTGGCTCGGCTACCCCAGACTAGGGATCCAGGTTAAAGAGAGCGACTGCTGTCTGCAGAGGGCTTATAAAGGGCCTGTGAGGTCACACACACAGCCAACCAGTGAGAGAGCCATCACCCATTACGAAGCTATCTCAATATGGCCAGGATCCTACCCACAGGGAAGTCCTATATCCACAGAGAATACTTCTGGGCCACTCAATCTCCTGTTGCACTGTGCCCGCCCATTTAAAGGACCCTTACACTAGTTGTTACTGTTATTATTATCATCATTAGGGCATCTAATGACTCAGTAGACAGAGTGAAGAGTCAGGAAATCTCATCTTCCTGAACTCAAATATGGCTTCAGACCCATATTAACTCTGTGATCCTGAGCATGTCACCCAAAAGACAAAACAACAGTAATAATTATGGGATAGTTGGAAAGTTTGCAAATCTTAATTTGCTACATAAATACACTTGTTACTGTTACTTCTCTTTACTGCTGCAGGATATCCCGAGGGGTTGAATCTCATCTGGGGTTCAGATGTTTGAGCGAGTTACTGTTGCTTTTTTGTAGGTGGCCTCCATGAATCAGCGCCGAGTGGATTTCTACCTGGCCTCCATCTCAGACATGCTGGTAGCTGTCGGTGGAAGAAATGAAAATGGGGCACTTTCTTCCGTGGAGGCATATAGTCCAAAAAATGATTCCTGGTCTTATGTAGCAGGTTTGCCAAGGTAGCTATATTCCCAATGTTAGACTTCAGTGGGAACTTTTAGAAAGGCAGCATTGCCTGTCTAAGACTAAGGGTGCTAGATTGGAAACAGGAAGGTTCAAATTTATCTTTTCATGGTTTTTAGAGGGTGATCATCTTAAGCTGGCTGAGCTCCAGCTTCTTCATCTGTAAAACCAGGAAAATTATATTCTCATGGCTAGTTCTTGAGTTATTGTGATATTTATATGTGAAATAATCTATTTGAAAACCTTTGAAAATCTGAAAATGCTTTGTAAGTGTCAGTTTTCCCTTTTTTTGCACTGGATTTCCCATTTCATTGGTAAAATAAATTCTCAATGAGGGAACCTCCTTTACCAATTAATTCTTGGATCAAATAAGATAATGTTTAAGGTTCTTTACCAACCTTAATTCTCCTCATAAATATTAGCTCTTGCTGTTGAATTAACTGGGGCACTGAGAGGATAAATTACTTGGAATCAGTCAATATGTGTTGGCAGTGGGGCTTGAATTCAGATCTTCCTGACCTTGAAATTAGTTTTCAATTTATTCTGCCCTCCTGCTTCTCTTCTATCATATAAAGTTCTTGTCCCTATAGTCCCTTGGATTATCTCTTGGGGGAAAAAAAAAAAAGAGTGGTGGTTTTTTTTGTTTTTTTTTTTTAGTTTTCCAGGGAAATTTAGTTCAGGACATCCGAAGGATATCTCTTTTTAATAGAAAAATGGAGGGGCACCTCCCCTATTGTTGATGTGGACTTCTGAATGGTCTTTATTTCATTATAAAATAATCAATAAAATCGAGCTTCATCTTGAAGCCTTTGCTGATCCCCAGTGATCCATCCATGTGTTAACCACTTTGATGTATTTTTTAAACTCCTTTTATTTATCTTTAAAAAAGAAAAAGAAAAAACCCAATGGTCAGCAAAGTGAGGTACCATGTTTGTTTATGAGACAGGTGTGTCTTAGAGCCATTTTGACCCTTCAGCCCACTCATTTTGCAGCTTCAAGGCAGGGGAAGACTGCCAGGAGATGTGAGGTAAGATGTGGAGAATGATCAGCCCACACCACAGAGAGCCCTGCCTACATCTCCTATGTCATTTGGCATTGAGACTGAGAGGTTCTGATTTGACCTTTCCCCTTTTCTTTCTTTTCTTCCAAGTAATCAAAGTTGTGTGGACTTGAGGAATCAGTTAATGTTTCTGAAGTTTATTTTCCATTTCTGCAATAATAGGAAGAGTGGTATAGATTTAAAGCTGAAAAGGATCTCCAAGGTGATCTTGTCTTTGACCCTCTTAATTTCTAATTGAGGAAACTAATGCTGAGGTAAACTGTCACCTAATTCTAAGGCCTCCTTCTCAGTATTTTCCTCCGTTCTCCAGGATCAAACAGTTGATTTGATTTTACAATTACTTATACAACTTGATCCTTTGTACTTCTCTAGTCTTATGTATTACCCTGTGGTCTGGCCATAGCAGCCTGCTGGCTGTTCTTCAGCATGATGCTTCAACTTCTGTTTCTCTGCCTTTGCCCTGCCTGTCCCTTGTGCCCTCTCTCCAATCTCCACTTCCTTGATTCTCCATCTTCCTTCAAGATTTATCTCAAATGCTATTTGTTCTCCAGTTTCTAAAGAACCCTTCCCACTCTCTCTAGCCTCTCTGTATGAATCTTATACATGTTGTCTATCCCTTTCAAATGTAAGCTCCTTGAGAGCGTGCACTGTTTTTGCTTTTTATTTGTCTAGCTGGGTATTAAGCACATAAGAAGTGCTTAATAAATACTTGCTGATTTATTAATTCATTGCCTAAGGTCACACATGATGACAGTAGCAGAGGTGAAATTCAAACCTAAGTCCACTAACTCCAAATCATTTATTCATTCTGTTATACACACTGCTCTCCATAATACCTGCCCTTAGCACTTAGCTCATCATGCTTTTGAGAGAATCAAATGAGATAATATTTATAAATACTTAACATGATAGTTGCTTAATAAATATTTGTGGACTTCTGAATGGTCTTTATCATAAGTGCTTAATAAATACTTGTTCCTTCTTATCCTCACCCCTATTGCCCCATTGCATAGGGATTTTGTGAGGATCAAATAATATCATGTATGTGCAAGCAGGCAATTTTAAAGTTACAAAGTTCGTTAAAAATATAAGTGACTATTGTGAAGGACATCTGGTACAGTAATCTTTCTTATTGTTATATAAGAAATGTTTTGGTTTAGGGTGATGCTTTGATTTTATTAAATGAATGAATGAAAAAATATATGTGACAATGACAGGAACGGCGATTATCATACCCCAAGAAAATACAAACTTTCTGGCCTGCCTTTTCCCCAGCTCCCAAATCTCAGCTCTATTGTCTCCGACTGGAAGCAATATACAAGAGACAATGTTCCATTTTTAAATGGCCAGATTAATTTAGGATAAGTAACAATCAGTTCATAAAGGATGAATGAATGAGTAGTAAAATGAAAGAAAAACCATTTATTAAGCACTAATTCTGTGCCTAGCACTGTTTTAATTACTGGGATACAAATACAAAAGTCTAACCAGTTCCTGCCCTCAAGGAGTTTACATTCTAATAGAGAGAGATGGCACATTTAAGAGTGTGGTAGCCTGGATACCCGTGATAATTCCTTAGGAAGGGCTTCCATCTGCTTGCTATCATTGGAGTTTCACAAAATCCCACACGTGGTGACGAGGAACGTCCCTCTCCACTTACAGGTGAAGAAATTGACATTCACAGAGCTGAAGGTGATTTGTCCAAAGTGACATAACCCTTAAGTAACAGAACTGACCCGGCAATCTGTTCTTTCTTCTACATCCTTTTGGCAGCTTCTCCACCAGAAAAATAAAGAAATAAAAGCACCATTCATTCCTTCTCCAATGATCCCACATGACATAAGAAGCTCAAATTGGTATTAAACATATAGGACAAGTGGTTGTTTTTAGATCATTTGACCTTTGAACTTCTTGATGGATTAAATAATTATTGAGTAGCTGCTGTGTTCACAGCACCCTTCTAGTCTCTGGGTTCATATAAAGATGCCGTGCATTCTTACTTCACTATCTCTGACTGTGGTGCCATCATTTGCTATTTCCTGTAATTGTTACCTAATAGTGGCAGCTGGGAGCTAGATGGTTCAGTGGGTAGAGCACTGGACCTGGAATCAGGAAAACTTTGGTTTAAATGTGGCCTCAAACATTGACCATGTAACCCTGGGCAAGTCCCTTAACTTTGTTTAAATCTGCTGAAGAAGGAAATGGCAAATCACTCCAATGGCTTTGCAGAAAAAACCCTATGGACAATAAGGTCATGAAAAGTCGGACCTAAGAAAATGACTCAACAACAACATTTGTTACCATGGTGTTATCTTTGACATTCTTCTCATTTCCAAACAGTTATCAAGTCCTGTCAGTTCTGTCTTCACAGAATGTATCCATCCTCTTGATTTTATAATTGCCACCACTACTTGTATAGACTCTCAATACCCTCACTTAGAATGAATGATAGAAATACCCACTAGTTCATAGACTATTGGTAAATACTAATAACCGGTAATAACTCTTAGCAATAGTGACTGACTTTATTTATAATGATTTAGGATTTACAAAGCATTTCACATCATCCTTATATTTTATATTATTTTTATTAGATCCTCATAATAACCCATGGAGGTAGATAATGCAGTTCTTATCTTTAAGCAAAAAGGAACTGAGCACAGAGTGTGGTAAGTAGAATAAGTTACAGAGTAGAGAGTGACATAATGGATTAGAGTTGGGCTTTGGGCTCAGATTTTGCTAAAAATCCTGCTATTTCCCATCTGCATGGACCTGGTGAAGTTACTCTGAGTCTTAATTCCCTCATCTATAAATTGGACTAAATTATTTCCAAGGTCCAATTTAGCTTTAAATTTCCTGACTTGTAGGGTGACTAGGTAGAACAGTGCATACAGCACCAGCCCTGAAGTCAAGAGGACCTGAATTCAAATGTGGTCTCAGACACTTAAACACTTCCCAGCTGTGAGACCCTGGGCAAGTCACTTATCCCCAGTTGCTTTAGCAAAAAACAAAAAAGAATGAATTTCCTGACTTGCTCATAGTCACTCCGATAGGTGAAAGGGACAGGATAACTGATAACTGAACATGAGAAGAAAGCATCAAAGATAACTTCAAGGTAACTAATGTAGAGATGGTAAATGATGGCCACCAAATTCTAAGTCTGGTGTGTTTTCCATTATAACCAGAAAGAAGGTATTGATCTTGGCTTCTCCCTGTTTCTAGGTTCACCTACGGTCACGCTGGTACCATTTATAAGGACTTTGTGTATATCTCTGGAGGACACGATTACCAGATCGGTCCTTATCGGAAAAATCTCCTCTGCTATGACCACCGCACGGATGTATGGGAAGAGAAGAGGCCCATGATCACGGCCCGTGGCTGGCACAGCATGTGTAGCTTGGAGGAGAGCATCTACTCTATCGGAGGCAGCGATGACAATATTGAATCCATGGAGCGCTTTGACATCCTGAGTGTGGAATCTTACAGTCCCCAGTGCAATCAGTGGACACGAGTGTCTCCATTGCTTCAGGCCAACAGTGAGTCTGGTGTGGCTGTGTGGGAAGGAAAGATATATATCCTAGGAGGCTATAGCTGGGAAAACACCACCTTCTCCAAAACGGTTCAGGTTTATGACCGTGAAAAGAACAAGTGGTTCAAAGGGACCGACCTCCCGAAAGCCATTGCTGGAGTATCTGCCTGTGTTTGCGCCCTGAAGCCCAGACCAGAAGATAAAAAAAAAAAACCCAAAACTAAAAGGCATCAGGATCGAGGACGATGACTCACCTGGGATAACCCTGCTCTTTATCCAATCATCTTCAAGAATATTTTCTTTAATGGCAAACATTATTTTTTTTTTCCTGGCACTTTGGGGACGGAAGCACAGATGCTGAGGCATCGGGAACTCGGGCAGAATCCTCTGGCACAGTTTAGTGACTCACAAGAAAGAAAAGTGCTATAACAGTTTTAAGCTAGAAATGCATATTCAGTAACATTTAGTTACAATTGATTACTTTTACGTTTCTGGATATTCTACAACAATAACAATTTCTAAAAGATCTCTGTAATGTAGCTTGTTATTTTACAGAATAGGAGCGGTAAGATCATAGATCTGGAATCCCCATTTTACCAATGAGAAAGAGGTCACAACTCCCCATTTTCACATAGCAGCTTAGTGGCCGACCCGACACTACCACTTAGGTCTGCTCTCTTTTGACCAGAATTTGTTTCTTTCTAGAGGAATTGCCCTAGAGTGAAACTTTACAGACAACAAAAGCGTTGGGGTACCATTGTTGTCAGTGATCCTACCACACTATGCCTTATAGGTTTTTAATGCAGTTAGGATAGTATCAAAAGTGTCAAGCGACCAGTATGTATTAGTAATCACAACTTTCTAACGCCATCACCTCAGACTCTGAAGTGATAATAGGTAGTTTTGAAAAGCAAGCAAACAAACAAAAAAATCCAAACAGGTGTGGTGAATAGATGAAGCCCTTTATATTTTCATGCATCAATTTCATCCCTCAGACTCCTTAAATTTCTTAGGTTTCTAATGTATTAAGTTAACATAACCTACATTCCTTTCTCTGAAAACTGATTGAAAGCAATGTTATTTTTTTCACACATAAACTGCTCTTGAAGGACAGACCAGAGATCCTGATATAAATTGCTAATGAATACTCAGCACCTCCTATAGGGAAGTGTAACTGGGCTGTGTCAGTTACTGGCTCTCACATCTTTGATCTTCATAACCATGAACCGATCATGTAGTCCTCTGGGCCCTCAGTTATTACATCTTTTAAATGAGGCGATTCGGCTAGATGATCTCCAAAGACCCCTCTAGCTACAATAAATCGAGGATTCCATATAAACTACTATGAAATGTTTAGCACATGCTTTCATGATCCATCCCTCCCTGGGTCAAAATTCATTATGTAGAGGTTAGTATAAAGTATCAAAGAATATTTGGATAACTTTTAAATCTGTCTGGAATCGGGTCAGCTAGGTGGCACAGTGGATAGAGCACCAGTCCTAAAGTCGGGAGGTCCTGAGTTCAAATCTGGCCTTAGATACTTGATGAAAAAAAAAGAAAGATAATTATTGATATTAAAACCCAGTAACAAAAGTAACTTGAGTGAAAGTCATGATGAAAAAAAGGTAATTATTGATATCAAAACACAGTAACAAAAGGCTTGAGTGACAATATAGCATAGTGGATATAGCAAAGTGGCTTGGAGGCAGGAAAATTTGGGTTCAAATCAAATCAGATCAGAAACATCGTGTGACTGGGCAGATCATAGAACTGAATAATGCCTCCAGTTGTTCTCTAAGCGTATAAATTTGACAAAGAAAATATAGAGCTTCCCATGAAATCACAAATCTGATTTTTTTTTTTTAAGAGAGAATGAAAAATTTTAAAAATGTGTTTCCTTCTATGATTTTCTGTTAGTTCCCTCCTTAGCCCTAGGAAAATACAAATTGGGGCTTGTGCTGAAACACATTTTTCAGGCCTCTGTTGAGTCCAATGGCACTGACAGAGCCTGGTACTCAATGGTAGCCTACACTGTCTGATTCTGCTGCCCTCTACTGGTAATTGTGATTAAACAAGTTTTTAAAATAGAAATGTCCTTCCTGTGAAGAGGCCTGATGGTGCTAACCTGGACTTCTAGACTACGTCAAAGTGGATCAGAGTTCTCCTGATCTTCCTCAGCAGAACAGTTATGTCGAGCACAGTGCCTGGTCTATTATAAGTGCTGTGGAAATGCTCGTCCCCTCTACTTCCCTTCCCTTCTATTCAATATTTCATCTTCAGTCACGATCAAGTACATACCATTGCTGCAGTTTTGTTGTAAAGGTTCCAGGGTGGGGAGAAAGGCCGTGATCTCAGGGTTTATAAATGATTATGGAAGCTGGGAGCTAAAGTTCTACTCCCAGTGTGAGCAGTGACAGCTATCCTTTAAAATACATGAAGGTTAAGACAGATAGACAGCAATTTCCAGATGACCCTAGAATAACTAGGTATATTATTTATAATAAAGGTGATATGCATTAGTTAGCACTGGATTCTGAACTCTCGATTTGGGGCTATTGGGACTTTGGTCTAAGATCTTGCTGCATCTCCCTTGACAGTATTAAGACTCTTATTTGTTTTGGGCTTTTGATTTTTTAAAGTTTTCTTCTATAAATCACTTGGATTGAATTTTTCCTTTAAAATACAAATTCAAAAATTACTTATGCAGCATTTCTGAAAACTGTAGCTCTGTATTAGCTAGAACAGGGTTTCTTAAACTTTTCTTCCTCACAACCGTTTTCACCCAAGAAATGTTTACGTGACCTTAGGTCACATAACCCTAGATTACACATATACCCTAGGTATATAGGTCTCTAAAATATGTATACAAATAAAACATTTACTGATAAATCATAATTTCATAACCCCCACATTCAGTAGAGGATAGTTTTAAGAAGCTGGGAAACGGCTTCAAATATATATTGGATATGGAGACTAGGTAGCATATATGCCTATGAGAAATCTCAGCCACTTCATGTTATCAGATACTCCCCACCAGACTTATCTCTTTGGAAATTGGCATCTCTAAGCAAATACAGTATTTTTCCATCACATTTTTGAAAAGTCAACTTAACACTACTTTGAAAACAAATGAGTCCTTTATAGATTTTTTAAATGATTATGTTTTATCTTATTTTATTTTCAAAAGGCCCTAGAATGTAACTCGGTGTCAGATATGCATTCAAAGTCCTTATTTATTAGGACAGGATAATATAAGTTTGAACATATTTGGGGTCAATAAATTGATATATAAAAGATTTGATTTATAATCCTCAGGGTGGGGTCTTCCTCCTCTAATGAAGATTGGACTCCATGACTTATATAGTCTTAGAGAATTGCCTGAGGCTTAAATCAATTTTGGTATATTGTGGGGAAAGCCTGGAGAGCTTTCCTGTCTTCAAGCTTTTTTTAATTACTCCATTTCATCAGTGTAAAAGGACTTTGCTACCAACAAAGTTGTTCTGAAAGCAATCATAGTATTTACAACTGGAAGGACCTTAGAGATCATTTAATCCCAAAATATTAGCTGCTATTTTGATTGCTCCACAAAGCAAAGAACCCAGTGTTGTCTGGCTCAAAAGCCATACCGAATATTCAGAATTTAGGGTGAGCCATGGGGGTTATTTTATAACCCCCAACCAAAGAGTTGATTCCAGTGCTTGAACCCTTTATGAACCTAAACAAATTTTAAAAAATAAAAATAAACAAGCATAGAAAGCAACCTTGATTCTAACATTTGGCAGGAACCCAAATCTCACAGTTGTATATTCAATTTTACAAGTTGGGACTGAGAAGTATTCTCAAGGGACAGATTTCAATTCAATTTAATTCAAGACTCATTGCAAACTCACAACTTTCTCAAAAATAAAATTTGTGAGCAGCATTACTTATGAGAACTGGGGTTAGCATGCTTGTCAAAGGAGGAAGTGTAATTACTGAGAAGCAATGCAACCTGGTTGTAGGAGCATTGTATATGACAGAAAACACCTTTGAATGTCAATTTATGCTTTGCTACATAACTACCCATGTGACTCTGGGCAACCGCTGAATACCGATGAGCATCTATTTCTTCCACGCCAAGATGGACCAAGGAGTGGAAGATTATGCCATGGACAACAACTCTTAGGATCTCTTTCATTTCTAGATCCTATGATCAGGCTAGGATGATATCTCAATGACAGTTAAAAGCTTTCTGAGAAATGACCCTTCCAAACCTGTAGGATATACTGTGGTCTTGATAGGAAGGTATGTGTATGTATATATATATATATACAGGCTTTCATTTTTCATTGTGACCATCAGTAGTGCAGGGTTTAGCCAAAACATGCTAGAGCTGCACCTTAAAAACCCTTTGCTATTCTACCTTCTCAACTCTTATTATTAGCACATGGATTTGAGCTTTGAGACACGGGCACAGCTATTAGATGCAGTGATTGGCTATTTAATAAATCTCACTAAGTTGGATCATGATGTCCATGGATAAGAGATGGTAAGAGTTGTGTTTTGTTTTTTGGTTCTTTTTGCTGGGTTGCAGGTTATCCATACAGAACACCAGCAGAAATTCCTGTGTTGTAGGAAATACTCATAATTACAAAAGTAGCTGAGATGCTGAGGCACAAATTCTGCATCTGCCCAGCAGGTTTTAGAATTTTTGAAACGTTTTTATACTTTTGTATAACATATCTTTTGCTAATACTTGCCTCTAGATTGCCTGCTGAGTTCTCCCCTGGAATGCTGCTCAGCAGTGAGGACCCTTTGATCCCTGCCTGGAGCCCATTGTCTACTGTTTGTTCCATGGCTCTAATTACTGTGGTGTGATGCAGCCTGCCCATGATATCAGATGGGGCAAAGTGCATGATTACCTGGCAATTCTGTTTTGTAGTGCCACTTACTTATAAGGCCATTGATGATTTGCTAAGAGGACTTTTTATATTACCGTAAGATATTATGTCAAAAAATGTGTTTCTTTAAATTATTTCCTCAGTATCTCCCAGCTTGAGTGCCTTGCACACCTTGGGCACCCAGTAAATATTCCTGGCTTAATTGATTGACACATCACATTTCTCATGTGTTTGCCTCTTTATGCAGGTAATGACTTTTTGTGAATGGGCATAGTCCTACACTTCTACATACATACTTTTTTTCTGGTCTCAATAATGTGAAAATAAAAGATAAATCTGGCTTGCACTTCACAAACTCATTGTCTGCATCTTTAAGTTTGAAAAAAAAGTTCATTTCTTCTTTGTTCTTTCTAGGGTTAGAATGGAGGACTTGAGGTAATTGCCACTAGGAAGGGCTGTCTTTTTTTTTTTTTTTAATGTATGTAATGTATTACATATCTTTGTATATGTAATACATTACATATGTACATACATATCTTTGTAAATTTGCAAGAACATAAAGTCTAAGGGTGGAGAGGAAGAGGGCCCTGCTCAGGATGGTCCAACTTGCTCTGTCATAGAATGAACAACAGAAAGCGACATCTTGGATCTTTGAAAGTTATTAGGAACTTAGATTCTAATTTCTGTTATATCACTCACTTCCCTAACATTTTCTAGGATATTGATTGGTTAGGTAACTGGAGTAATGTTGGCCCTAAGTAACAAATCTGGTAGAGAGAGGAGGAAGGAGAGGAGAGAAGGCTGTGATTTTAAAAATTTGTGGTTGTATTTGTACTTTTTTTTTTTTTTTCATTTAAAAACACTTGGAACTTCTCTGCATTTTCTTTTTTTTTGTTTGTTTGGATTAATTCCTGCATGTTGCTATATTTTCTTTATAGTTAATCATATAAGTATTAAATTCTTGAAACACATTAAAATCACTTGCCTGTTAGAACATGATTTTTTAAAAAACAGTATCCTTGTTTTCTGTGATGATTGTCATAATCTTTCATCCTGTTTGATGGAATATTTAAAAAGAAATACTTGTGATGAGGTCTAGAATGGAATTAGATTTTAATTGAGGTCTAGTGGCAGGTTCGGGGTACAGGGAGTCAAACAGAGCTCCCTTACAGCCCCTTCGGATTCGGGGCAAGAATACAGAGTTAAATGAGGTCTAGTGGTGGCACAGAGTCCCCTGTAAAGGAATTTACAGACCCGAAAACCTAGATTGATAAAGGAGGTTTATTATGGGGTTTGGAAGTAAAGTTAAAGTCTAGTTAGTAAAAGGTGAAAGTAGAGATTAAAAAGGCACCAGAAATATGATTCCAGTAGACAGAGATCCTTGGCATGCCAGGGATAAGGCTGCCATGTTAGAAACCTCTGCAAAGAGAGAGCTCCAGTTTGCCTCTTTTATAATGAGAGATTTAGCTAAAGGGGCCTGTGGGTGGTGTCCCAAGCTGGCTCAGATCTGGGTGGGGGTTGGGAGAGCCCTGATCTATTGGAATTCAAAAGGGTGCTTTTGACAGGATTTGTGAATCAAAGGTCCTAGCTTCTTGAATTGATAATACATCTGCTAGGAGAGGCTGGGAATCAGAAAGGAATAAATCCATCTGAAAGGATTAGTTTCTTAAAGGGAGCACAATCCACATCACTTGAATGTTTAATCAGATATATTTTCAGTATTATCTGAATGACATTGATAAAAATCTCTTATAGAGGGTAGGATTGGCCATTTTGGTGGGCCAACATTTGATCTTTTTGCTTCCTCCTTTATTCTTGAAAGAGGTGGAGTTGAATCTTTCTCAGGTCTTGCCTATCTCCTCCCGGAGGGCTGGTTTAGGATAGGTCAAGAGCCAACAACCTTCTAAAGATGTAAAAAACATTTTTAGCTCTCCAAGTCATACAAAATAGCAGTGGATTTGACTGCTGAGCTGTAGTTTGCTCATCCTTAGTTTTAGTAGGTGAATTTTCTTAGTTCAAACTCTCATCTCTCCAATTGGCTGAGGAGCAATTTAATAGCCTTCAGGCCTTTCGCCAGTTATATTCTGGAGTTTATTATCAGAAGAAAAGTTATCAACACAATTACAATAGCTCGAGGCCCCAGTTAGGAACATTCCTAACATTCACTGAAAGGTTTGGTTCTCTGTCATAATTGAAATTATGCATTTCTATTACCTGACTTCCTCTATAGCCCTTTTCTCAGCATGGGCTAAGTAAGTATACAATAAAAGCTTTCATGCTCACCCCAGGTTTCTTTATATTTGAAGCATAATAAAGATATACGGAAGGCTTAGATAAAAGAAGGGAAAAGAGTATTTAACTGTACTTGCTACTGGACAAGCACAGGGAAGAAAAAAAGGGGAAAGAATCAAACTTAATGAACTTTTCATTAGTTCCTGAAGAGGCAATTAAAGCCTTCCCTTAAGGCCAATTTCTGGATTCCAAAGTTGTCTGCAGAAACCCTTTATTTCCCACCCCACCCCCCTCTCTCTCTCGGTATCTCTGGCTATCTCTCTCCCTCCCTCTCTTTGTCTCTCCCTCTCTCTATGTCTCTGTCTGTCTCTCTGTCTCTCTCTGTCTCCCTCTCTCTGTCTCTCTCTCTCTCTGACTCTGTCTCTCTCTCTGTCTCTGTCTCTCTCTGTCTCTGTCTCTCTCTCTCTGTCTCTCTCTCTCTCTCTCTGTCTCTCTCTGTCTCTCTGTCTCTCTCTCTCTCTCTCTCTCTCTCTCTCTCTCTCTCTCTCTCTCTCTCTGTCTCTCTCTGACTCTGTCTCTCTCTCTGTCTCTCTCTCTCTCTCTCTCTCTCTCTCTCTCTCTCTCTCTCTCTCTCTCTCTCTCTGACTCTGTCTCTCTCTCTGTCTCTCTCTCTCTCTCCTTCCTCTTTCTTCTTCTGGCCCTCTTATCTTTCTCCCTCCTTTTTTCTCCCTCAGTTGCACTGCCCCATTCTACTATTGAGTCTCTAGCTCAGTTATTTAAACCTCCTCCCTCCTCCCTCCGGGTCACTACCGCTCAGGCTCAGGCTCCTAGGTGTGCCTCAATTCTGCCTTCCAGGTCAAAGATCATGATAATCTCAATCTCTTTCAGGATGAAAGAAAATGTTTGTTCCTTTGAACAACAAATCCCAGAATGGCATTCAATTCTCAACCTCCCATTATGTTGCTGTTCTATGTTCTGTTACAGTGGGACAGAGCTTCCGAATTTGTTTGCATATACATGTGTTTCTAATTCATTTTTCCTGTTAGAAATTTCACTCAAAATCTTGATTGCAGTTCTAGTGGTATGAGCCTCAAAAATGAAAGTGTGTGCTTAGATGCTTAGACAAAAGTCGTTAGATTTAAGAAGAAAAGAATTCAGCATCTAACACTGCTTATGATCTCTGATTTCTTAGGATGGTGGAGTGAAAACAGTACCAGATTTGGAGTCAGAATTAAAAATCTGACTGCCATTTTTAGCTGTGTTACCCTCAACAAGACATTTACTTCTCTGTTGATTTTTCTCTCCATAAAAGGGAGATGCACTCCTTAAAAGATTAAACACTGTGAAGGGGAAGAGTATTTATACTACCAGTTTTCTGGGCATATTTACAAGTTGTTGTAAAGGGGAAAACCCTGAGAGTGTTCTGCAATTGGAATTAGTTTTATTGTCATCAACTTTAAAACACTCTCCAGAACTTGGTTGTCTCATAATGTTTGATACAGTTCCCTTTTATTGTCCTGATTTAGTTTCCCTAAATTGTCCTGCCTAGGTTTCCCTTAATTGTTCTACTTCAGTTCCTAATTATTCTGCTCAATCCTGCAACACCACCACTCCCTCCTAATCATCATGCTCCAGATAAGGACAAAGACCTTCTATTTTAGACATCATGACCCCAACCTCTTCCCAACTTATCAGATTGTCAGTGCCTCCCCTCACCCTATCAGAACTGGATTGAAAGTCTGCTCTCAGTGCTCTGCTTCTGCCCCTGCCTCGGTCTACCCCCTCAGACTTCAGAGCCATGTGCCTTTATGCTTCATGGGAAGCACACATTAGCTGCTGGATACTTTGGACATCAGCTCTGGGGACAGCACGCCCCCAGCACAATCTCTCCCTTTCAAATAAATTATTAAAAACTCTCTAATCTCTATCTTGCCTCAGTTTCTCTGGCATTACAATTTTCGATTAATACTTTTCTTACCCCATTTATTCTCATTGATATATAATATTTTAATGCTTCAGTGAATTGTGAAGTCATCAATGTAGGTAGTCCACTCTAGGAGCAGAAATGATAATCCTTCCATGATGTGGTACACTGAGCCTGAAAAATTCATCAGCTTACAACCCATCTAGTTCAGAGTCTCTATTAACCAACCTGTCCTGGTTCTCAGTTGACATTGCTACTATCTCCTATGGTTGTGCTTTGAGCACTATGGATAAATCAATTATCATGACTGCTTGCATTCTATGATTACATAGCACCTTGCATTATCTAATTTGAGCCCCATGATGAATACCAGCATTGAATTGGAATCAGAGAAACTGAGTTTGAATTTCAAGTACTCTTTTTATATCTTTAAGTAAATCATCTCTCCTGGGCTTTACCTCCCTCATCTGTAGGCGGAGTAATGACCTCACTCATATTTTCTGGCTTTTGCTTGTCCTTTTCTTCTTTAAGAGGACCAGTGACAACACTGGTGATGTTTTGACTTGAACGGGAATGGGATTTAAGTGAAACAGAGTTGGGAAAAGTTGTCAGCCTCACACTCTCTTCCTAAGTCATGACGTCCAGTGGCAGTTCCAAATAAGCTGGCTAGTCATGGCCCATGGATGACTTTGGTGTCTTTGATGTCTGACCCAACTCAAAGTGCTTCAGAACATCTGCTTCAGCTACCTTTGATCATTAGAACTAATTGTTGCTTAAGGTAACATGCCCCCAACTCACCAGTATTAGTTGCCTTCAACCTGGTTTGGGCCACCTGTCTCCTTTCCAGCCCTGAGTATATGATCAATATCATTGTCACCATTTTGCCAATAATGAAGCTAAATTTGTAGAAGTGATTTGTCATCCAGGGAGTCTAGGAGAACTGGGTGTCATGCCATGGGAAGCAGGGAAGAAAGTGACCCTAGATTAAGCTTAGTGGGCAAGCCTGGGATGCCCCAGAATCAAGCCAGGTAAAGAAGAACTTAAGCTGCACCTTAATTCAGGCCCTTTTTACCTTTCACACAACCTCCCAATCAGTCTTCTTTGAATTCAGCCTCTCTTCTCTTTAATAAATCTTCCACTCTATGATAGTATTAGTCCAAAAGCTCAGGCGTGTCCATGATACTCCCCTGCTCAAGAAAGTTCAGTGGCTCCCTATTGCTTCTAGAAAAAAAAAAAAAAAAAAAAAAAAAAAAAAGATAAATTTCTTTAACTTGTACTTCAGGTCCTTATGAATCTGATACTCTTTCACTCCAAATTCTAATAAAAAAGGCTGCCCTCCAAATTCTGCCTCCATGGCTTTGCACAAGTTATCTTTCATGTCTGTAGTCTTCTCCTTCCTCATCTCTGTATCATGCTATGGAAAGCTACTTCAGGGCTTAGTTTAAGTACCATTTCCTAAATGAAGCCTTTCCTGGTTCTGTTAGTTGTTGAAATTGGTTTGCATTTATTTTATATACATATTCTGTATTGATTTATCTATGTAGATATTGTTTTCAGGTAGTAGAATGTAAGCTCTTTGGGGGCAAGAACTTCCATTTTTATCTTTGCATTCATCAACTAAGTTGGATTGAGGTAGGTAATATAAGCATATTTTTTCCAGTTTTCTTTTTTTTTTAATTAATTTTATAATTATAATTTTTGACAGTACATATGCATGAGTAATTTTTTTTTAAACAACATTATCCCTTGCATTCATTTTTCCAAATTTTCCCCTCCCTCCCTCTACTCCCTCCCCTAGATGACAGGCAATCCCATACATTTTACATGTGTTACAGTATAACCTAGATACAATATATGTGTGTAAATCCAATTTTCTTGTTGCACGTTAAGAATTGGATTCCGAAGGTATAACTATCCTGGGTATCAAGACAGTAGTGCAAACAGTTTACATTCAATTCCCAGTGTTCTTTCTCTGGGTGTAGCTGTTTCTGTCCATCAGTTATCAACTGGAAGTGAATCGGATCTTCTCTATGTTGAAGATATCCACTTCCATCAGAATATATCTTCATACAGTATTGTTGTTGAAGTGTACAGCGGTTCTGCTCATTTCACTCAGCATCAGTTCATGCAAGTTTCTCCAAGCTTCTCTGTATTCCTCCTGCTGGTCATTTCTTACAGATCAATAATATTCCATAGCATTCATATACCATAATTTACCCAACCATTCTCCAATTGATGGATATCCATTCATTTTCCAATTTCTAGCCACTACAAAAAGAGCTGCCACAAACTTTTGGCACACACAGGTCCCTTTCCCTTCTTTAGTATTTCTTTGAGATATAAGCCCAATAGCAGCAATGCTGGATCAAAGGGAATGCACAGTTCGATAACTTTTTGGGCATGGTTCCAAATTGCTCTGTAGAATGGCTGGGTTCTTTCACAACTCCACCAGTTTTCTAAATGAGGAAACTGAGGTTCAAAAAAGGGAAGTTACTTTTCCAAGGTCTATCCCATTGGCAAAAATACAAGATTTTCTTTGTCACCATGATGCTGAGTTCCCCATCAGTGGGAGCTAACAAAGCATAAATTTATCATTTGGAAGGAAGAATATTGTAAAGTTGATTCATTCATCACTGAATGGGACCAATTGATCTCTTGAGATACCTTCCTTATTGAGAAAAATGGAGGCATTTGCTTAAAGCCAGAGCTTATCTGTGATGCATGTAAGACTAGAACCAAGGTATTTTGAACTTCTCCAAAATAAAAACCAGTAGCAATTTATCTAGAATTCGTACATAAAAAAGTTGTATATTCCCTTTGACCCAGCAGTGTTTCTATTGGACTTATCTCCCAAAGAGATCTTAAAAGAGGGAAAGGGACCCACAAGTGCACAAATGTTTGTGGCAGCCTTTTCTGTAGTGGCCAGAAACTGGAAACTACGTGGATGCCCATCAGTTGGAGAAGGGCTGAATAAATTGTGGTATATGAATATTATGGAATATTCTTGTTCTGTAAGAAACAATCAGCAGGATGATTTCATAGAGGCCTGGAGAGACTTACATGAACTGATGCTGCATGAAATGAGCAGGACCAGGAGATCATTGTATACTTCAACAACAATACTATATGATGATCAATTCTGATGGACATGGTTCTTTTCAACAATGAGATGATTCAGGATAGTTCTAATGATCTTGTGATGAAGAGAGCATCTACGCCCAGAGAGAGGTTTGTGAGACCTGGGTGTGGATCACAACATAGCATGTTCATTTCTTTTGTTGTGGTTTGTTTGAACTTTATTTTTTCTTATTTTTCCCCTTTTTGATCTAATTTTTCTTGTGCAGCAAAATAATTATATAGATATGCATGCATATATTGGATTTAACACATTTTTACCATGTTTAACATATATTGGATTACTTGCCATCTAGGGAAGGGAGTGGGGGAAAGGAGGGGTGAATTGGAGCACAAGGTTTTGCAAGGGTCAATGGTGAAAAATTATTCTTGCATATGTTTTTAAAATAAAAAGCTTTAATAAAAAAATTGTATATTTTAGCATTCTGCATAGATGTTGACATCAGTAAGATCCATTAAGGAAAATTGCATAGCTAATAGAGCATGCAGAGATCTAAAGTAATATGATACCATTATAACATAGTCTCGAGGCACAAAGTATGTGTCTGCTAAAGATAATTTTCATGGCTGATGGGAGTCCCAGTTCTTACTGCTAAGAGCCAATAGGAAGATCTCCGAGTGGTTATTTTCTTATCTCCTGTGTTCAGTGTGGTCAGGATTAGGAGCAACAGGTGTGTGGGGAGTGTGTGTGTGTGTGAGCTAAAGCTGCTCTTGGGTCAGTTCTAATTAGCCAGAAGGTGACCAAAGTTCATATTACTTCCAGACCAAAGCATGTCCCAGCTGCTCAAAATCTGGCAATGGTTTCTGGTCCAAGTTGGCTCTGTGTATTGGCAGTGTGCAATGTAGCTGCCTAGGGAGGGGCAGAACCACCTGCCCAGAAGTATTGCTCCATCCCTCCGGTACTTCCATGTTGTCAAAAATTACCAACTTTTAAGTCATTCTTATGGATGCACTTTTCATTCCTTCCATTCATTCAAGAAATCCAAGATCCCAAAATGTTAGCGCTTGAAAGGGTCTTCATTACAAAAAGATCAGAGCTAGGAAAAACCTAAAAAATAATCTAGGCCAATTTCATTCTACCAATGAGGTCAAGAGAAACAATGTGATTGACCCAATGCCATAGAGATGAAGCTTATAGAGAATTTTTTTCCCCCTGAGGCAATTGGGGTTAACTGACTTGCTCAGGGTTACACAACTAGGAAGTGTTAAGTGTCTGAGACCACATTTGAACTCAAGTCCTCCTGACTTCAGGGCTGGTGCTCTATTCACTGCACCACCTAGCTGCCCCTAGAGAACTTATTAATCACCAATGTATGCAGAATATAGTGCTAAGTCCTTGGAATGATATTGATTTTATATAAAGCAAAGTCCCTGCTTTCATGGAGTCTCCAGGCTTTTAAGAAAGTGTAATACAAATCCAGAGATATGGATATATCTAACAGCATACTATTATGTGATATGCAATAGCACGTTATCAGTCAATTACAAAAAACAGTGATATGTGAGGTCTAAGCAGGAAGTTCATTACTGATCAGAGGAATCAAGGAAATATTCCTGGAAGAGAAAGTAGGGTATAGTAGACAAAATGCTGGACCTAAAAACAAGAAAACTAATAGTAGCTGGTGATTATATAGTACTTTAAGGCTTGCAAGGTGCTCTCTAGATGTTAGTCAACAAGAATTTACTAAGCACCTACTGTATACTAAGCAGTGGGGAGACACAGAAAGGAAAGAGATCATTTCTGCTCTCAAGGATCTCAGAAATAGGAGGAAACAATAACTCTGTACAAATTGGCTTTATACAGGATCAATTGGAGATAATCAATAGAGGGAAAGCTCCAACATTGAGGGGAAATGAAAAAGGTATCTTGTAGAAGGTAAGATTTTAGCTGGGATTTGAAGGAAGCCAGGAAGCAGAGGTGAAGGGGGAGAGCATTCCAAGCATGGGAAAGCGCCAGTGAAAATGTCTGGAATTGGGGCAGCTAGTTAGTTAGTGGATAGAGCACCAACCCTGAAGCCAGGAGGACCTGAGTTCAAATTTGACCTTGGACACTTAACATTTCCTAGCTGTGTGACTCTGGGAAAGTCACTTAATCCCAATTGCCTCAACAACAACAACAACAACAACAACAAAAAAAAAAAAAAAAAAAAAAAAAGGAAAGAAAAGAAAATGTCTGGAATCAGGAGATTTTCTTTGAAAAGAACAACAGGACTAGTGTCTGGACCTCTGAGTGTGTGTATGTGTGTAGGGGGTAGTGGTGGCAGAGAATAACTTGTAGTAAGAAGATTGGAAAAGTAGGAGGCAGCTTATGAAGGGCTTGGAACCAAAAAGAGATTTCATATTTGATTTTGGAAGTGACAGGGGATTTATACCAGGCTCAGACCTGAGCTTTAGCAAGATCAATTTGATAAGGGAATAGAAAATGGATTGAAGCGGGGAGAGATTTGAGGCAAGGAGACCAACCAGTAAGCTATGGCCACAGTCCTATTATGGATTGATGAGGGCTTGTACCAGGGTGCTTTCCATGTCAGAGGAGAGGAGAAATGTATGTGACCCCAGGTCACATAGCTGGTAAGTATTTGAATTCAGGAAAAAGTCTAGGCCTGTTGCTCTATCCGCTGTGGCACCACCTAGCTGCCCTCAATATAAACACTATATTTATTATTATTATTATAGCTTTTTAATAGACAAAACATATGCATGGGTAATTTTTCAACATTATCCCTTGCACTCACTTCTGTTTCAACTTTTCCCCTCCTTCCCCCCAATCCCTCCCCTAGATAGCAGGCAATCTCATACATGTTAAACATGTTAAATAAAAACTATTATTATTAATTCCATTCAGTGTTTTTGAGAAGAGCCTTAGATTATTTCAAAAGGCTTGAGTACTACTAGCCCTAGATTGGCCTTTCACTTGATGTGATCTTCTGGCAAAATTATTTTCCTTGTTGGGGGCTGAATTTTTTCTAGGTCTGGTTAATGTCTAAGATCCTTTCTACCCCTAACATGGTATGATTTTACTCTTCTATTTGTGGTGTTTCAGAACCCAGCTTTTTTATTTATTTATTTTTATATTTTTATTTTCCCCAGTTACATGTAAAAAAACCAAATTTTTCGCTTATCATGTACATTCTTTTTTTTTTTTTTTTTTTTTTAAATTTCCATATGAACATGTTGGGAGAGAAATATCAGTACAAAAGCGAAAAAAAATGATAAAAAAGTGAATATAGCATGTGTTAATTTACATTCAGTCTCCATAATTCTCTCTCTGGATATGGATGGTATTTTCCATCCAAAGTTTATTAGGGTTGCCTTGGGTCACTGAACTGCTGAGGAGTGCCTAGTCTATCAATGTTAGATCCCAGCTTTTTAAATTATGGGTCACAACTCCATATAGGGTCTTGTAATTGAAGGTGGGAGGTGCACAATTATGGTTTCTTATCAGTAAAGTTTTGATTTGTATATCTATTTTATATACCTATACCTGGGTTCATGTAAAAATATCTTGTGAGAGTCAACAATAGAAAAAATGTAAGAAGCCCTGTTATCTAAGTTATCTAAGGATAACTGCATGTTTGTTAAACATTACCCAAAGATCCCAATGAATCACTCCTGCTCATCTCCATGTGATTGAGGAAAATCAGAAAATTTTACTCTTTTATGCCAATCTAAGGATAAGGGTATCATAACATCACTGAAGATAATGTTTCATTTGGAGTTAGAGGAGCTGATTTCAAATCCCAGATATGCCCTCATTACTTGGATAACTTAGGTGGATCACTGACTCTAGTTTAGTTTAGGTGAGTCATTGCTCTGATTTACTATCTTTCCTCTTAGGTTGTTAAGTCCCCCAGGAGGATTGTGATGAGAGAGCCATGGCCTGCCTACCTCTGGGGTCTTATCAGATTATCCTCCTGCCCTTCCTCTTTCTAACTAGGACCAGCATTTCTGGGTTGTTACTGAAATCTTCTGGAGAGAAGGTGATATTAATCTTATACAAAGTAAAGACCCTGCTTTCCTGGAGTCTCCAGGCTTTGAAGAAAGTATAACACAAATCCAGAGATACGGATATATCTAAATAACATATCATTATGTGATATGTAATGGCCCATTATTAGTCAGTTAAAAAATAACAGTGATATGTAAGATCTAAGCAGGAAGATCATTACTGATCAGAAGAATCAAGGAAAGATTCCTGGAAGAGAAAGTAGAGTGGAGTAGACAAAATGTCAGGCCTAAAGATAAGAATACTAAAAAGTAGCTGGTGATTATATAGTACAGTAAAGCTTCAAAGGTGTTCTCCAGATGTTAGTCAACAATAATTTATTAAGCACCTACTGCTTAGTAGAGAAAGTCTGAAGGTGATTGTGACAACCTTCTAGGAGGTGTTGGAGGCAAGGGAAGTTGAGAGCCTTTGATGTGGTCAGTATTTTGTTTTTTCCATCTTTCTCATTCCTGTGAATGTCCACTAAATTTAAACTTTTTGAGGGCAGGCACTGACTTTTGCTTCTTTTTGTATCCCTAGTGCTTAACACAATGCCTGGCATACAATAGGTAATAGTAATAAATAAGTAGTAGGTAATAGTAATAAATCTTTTTTGATTGATTTTATTAATTTTAACCAGCATGTTTGGGAAATACAGCATTCTGACTAATCAACTGTTCTGGCTAGGAATTAACAAACAGCATACTATATAGAAAGATCATCTGTTTTCTAAAAAGCAGGTGTCAGAAATAATAATAGTTTACATTTGTATTAAGGGAGCTAGGTGACGAGTTAGAGCATAGAGCACTAGCCTGGTGTTAGGTAGACTTATACTCCTGAGTTCAAATCTGACCTCAGACACTTTTTTACTTACTAGCTGTGTGACTCTGGGCAAATCATTTAATTCTGTTTGCTGCAATTTCCTCATCTGTAAAATGAGCCAGAGAAGGAAATGGAAAACCACTCCAGTGTCTTTGCCAAGAAAATCCCAAATGGGATCATGAGTCAGATATAACTGGAAATAATGGAATAAAAACAACTGGAGCTCTTTACAAGTATAGAATATTTTGGTGATCCTTCCATGTATTTAAAATTAGAAAACATCTCGGAAGCCATCTACTCCAACCCTCTCATTTCACAGGTATGAAAACTCAGATTGAGAGAAGGGGAGAGAATGGCTTACTATCACATTGGGATTCAATGACTGAAGTAGAATTTGAACCTGGGTCCTCAGTGTCCAAATCCAAATTCCTTTCCCCACAGAACAATACTGTCTTATTTTTATACCCATTACCTTATTGGAACCTCACAGCAATGCTAGGAGACACATAATCCCCCGGAGAAATTGATTTCCCAAAGGTAATCTCTAATATGTGGCAAAATCAGGCCTTAAGCCTAGTTTTCTGGTCTGGAGTTGAGCGTGCCTCCTATTACTGAATACTGAAAGAGAAGGGTTGGAGAATGAAAGGGAACAGCATTCACTAAGTACCTACTATTTGCCAGGCATTGTGGTAAGTGATTTTGCTGATATTGCCTCATTTGAGATAATATTTGGGACACTAGAAACAAAACCTAAAATACCACTGATGAAGAGAGCTCCTGGTGGGAAAGCCTTCCTACCAATTCAGCACCTTTTCTACCTCTTAAAAGCATTTCATTTGATCCTCACAACAACTCTGGGAAATAGATATCTATTATTATTCCCATTATGGCCCAGAAAACTGAGACAAATAGAGTTTAATGACTTGCTCAGCATCACCCAGCTATTATTATTCCCATTCTACAGATGAAAAACTGAGGCAAGTAGAGGTTAAGCAACTTGCCCACCATCACACAGCTGTTATTATTCCCATTTTACAGATGGGGGAACTGAAGCAAATAGAGGTTAAGTGACTTTTTAAACATCATATAGCTATTATTATCCCCACTTCACAGATGAGAAAACTGAGGCAAGTAGAGAGTGAGTTGCTTAGCATTACACAGCTGTTATTATTCCCATTTCACAGATGGGGGAACTGAGGCAAATAGAAGTTAAGTAACTTGCATTAGATCACACAGCTAATATGTGACAGAGAAAGGGGTTGGACTCAGATCTTCTCAGTGCCAGTACCGTAATGAAGATAATTTAATGTTTTTCAGGATTCAGGCTCATCATCATCAAGAATAGGGGTTTCCATTTTGCCATCTGTGGAGTTGGAGATTGAAGCAAATCTGGATGGACCCTAGGAAGTCAATCCCCAGCTCCAGCTTGCTTCCTGGCTTTCTGTTGCTTTCTCATAACGGTCGTGTGCGGGATGCTATTTGAGCTCTCCGGTTGCTTAAGATTCTGCATAAAGGGCCTTTTAGTCTGCTGTGATCATGCAGACAGCTGATGCTAATTCCCTCCCTAAAAACTTCCTCTGTTCTGTGTCTGCACAGCTTGGCAGCTGGGAGCAAACATCGAGAAGCTGCTGCTGTTGCCGGGCGTCTTGTTGTCATGGTGATGTTTGTTTTACTGGATTTCATTGAAGAGTCATCGATCTTAAAGCTGAAAAGTGACTCTAGCCTTCTTCTGGGCCAGCCAACCCTTTGCCTTAAGCCATCCATTATTTTGGGGGGGTGAGTAGAGCAGGCTGACTTGTTTTGTATTCTTCCTCTTATACTTGCGATGTATATGATGCCACACAAGTCACTTCCTTCTTTTTTGAGCCTCGGTTTCCTCATCTGTAAGATGGGAATGATAAGACAGCATCTGCCACATAAGATTCTTATAAGGCTCAAATGAGACAAATGATGCATGGAAAGCAGTTGATCCATTCTACAGCTATCGAGGAATCATTGAGTGGCAGCACACCTGCCTTTGTATCAGAAAATTGAGGTTTAAGTTTTGTTTCTGACACAGGCTGGCTGTTTAACTTCCCTAAATCTACAGTGAACAGGTTCAGGAGTGTGAATTTCCATTCCTATTTCCTTATTCTGATGCAATCAGAGGAGGCCCCCCCCCCAAGTATCTTGTTTTTTTTAATTGTAAGTTTGGTCTGGGATTCTGCCCCCCCTGAAGCTGTTATTGCTAGTGAAGACATAGTGTTTCCCCTTGCCTGATAGGAAATTTGCTGAGATTTATTTGACATGAAAGATATGGAACTGTTTAACTCATTTATCAGCCATACTAACAAAAGGCAAGTGATTAGTTTTATTTAATTATAAAGCAAACACAGCATAATAATCACTCCTCAAATGGTAGTTATGTAGCATGTTACACTCCAGTTAATAGCAATCTGTGTCACAAGTTAATAAGTATTAGTGTGCCTACTGTGTGCTGGAAGATTGTATCAAACCCATGGGGTTATGCCTAAAAAGTCAGGTGGAATCAGGGGAGTTCTAGGAAATAGAAAGTCAGGAGAGTCTTCCATCCAGCTTCCAAGGGGAAGCCCCTTGTTAATGGGATGGTAAGGGAAAAGGTTTCTGTTTTAGCCCTTTCCTGAGTCTTCTTTCCCCACCCTCATTTGTCTGGATGAAGACTTCTAGCTTGAAAAGACCCAGATGATGTTAGATTTCCAATTCTCCCATCAGTATCCTAGCAGCATCGTTTAGAGTAGCCAATGGGCAATGTCTGTTGTGGAAGCAGAGGAGAGATTGGATGCAGATTCATGGAGATATGAGGAGCTTGGGGAAAAAAAAAATAAAAAAACTATACCAAGTCTGAGTGGGAGAAAAGGCAACTGCAGACCACAAATCATCAGCATGCTAGTGATAATTGAAGTTCTGGGAGCTGATTAGATCACCAACTGAAGCAGTATAGAGCAATCCAAGTTCAAATTTGGCCTCAGGTATCTGGACAAGTTATTTACCTTCTGTCTGCTTTGTTGTGTTCATCTGTAAAATGAGAATTAAAACAGCATCTACTTCTCACAGTTATTGTGAGTGCCAAATTGGACAATATCTGTAAAGCATCTTAAAGTTATTCATAAACATTAGCTATTAGTTTATATGTTAATAAAAAAGCTTCATTAGTCCTCATATCTATGTACAAAGATATAAACATTCCCTTTCCCTGTCCAAACCCTGAGAAGTTAATATCAGAAAGAAGATACTGATGTGTTTTTTTTAAGCATGTATTTTGAATTTTTCAAAAGAATTTCACTGTATTCTTTCCTACTACAAGTCTTAATGAGTGTGAAACAAAAAGTCTTTTGTGGTGTTCTAGAAATCCTTCCAGTATTACTAGAGCTTGAGGGAAACTTAGAAGTTATCCAATTCAATACTTCCATTTTACAAAGCTAGAAACTGAGTCCCAAAAAGAGATTTCTGACTTTCAAAGTCACATACCTATATGCTGGCAAAGTTGGAACAAGAAATCAGGTCTCTTGATTCCTCGTCCAGCAAGGAAACTAAGACTTAGAGAAAAGAAGCAATCAATCAGAATACTGGAGTTGGAAGAAGCATGAATCCTTCCATTCCAGAGTGATTGTAAAACTTGAAGATCTCCAGGGACAGGAAGCTCATTACCTTATTAGGCATCCCTTTTCATTATTGGATAGATCTGATAATTAGGAAAATTTTCCCTTTTATTGAGCCAAAATTCCTCTCTGGAATTTTTACTGATTAGTCAAGCCGATATTTCTTTGGCTAATACTTTTGCTTTTGTATTTAGTAGGTAAAATGACACCTATTTTCTTTGGTGCTTTTCTTGTGAAGAGGTATGCAACTTTTTACTGTTTAATTCACAGAGAATTATAAATATATATAATTATATTATATATAAATTATATATAATAAATAAATATATATATAATATAATATAAATTATAAATATAAATAATCTCCCCCTTTCTTTTGATTTAGAACATAGGACAGTCATGACCTTGAAACATAAATCCATCAATATGGGAAGTATTACAGATAATTACATAAATTACATAAGCACATAGTAACATAGTAACGTAACACATGCTAGAAGTATATAACATAATCATAAATTGAAAATTTATAAATGTCCATAAGTCCATTGTCCAATAGTCTCATCTTGTGTGAGGAAGTCCAATGATTCCTGCTGGTTTTTAAGTTCTTTAACAGTCTTTTTATTATCCATGCTCTTTCGGTGTAAGATGTTTCTTAGATCTTCTCCTTTATTTTGAGGTCTTTCTCTTTTTCTGTCTCTCTCTGGTGGACAAGGCGAATATGACTCGTTGGCACCCATCTGATTCCTTCTCCTGCTGAAGAAATACAAGCAAACCCTCTCTCCCAGGCAGTTAACCTATCTAATTTCCTTCTATTTACCACTTTCTAAATCTCTTCTCATCATCTGACAATTACATTGGAGTTGTTCGCACTGGGCACAGCCCTGTTGGTTTAAAAGGCCTGTATTCTCCCCAAGTGTAATCCATTTTTGCAATCTGATTGCCTTTTGACTGACTTATCAGGTAATCCCTTTCTGCCATGTGATTGCTTCTCTGCTGATTGATTAAATCAGAGTCCTGGCCTTCTAAAGGCTCTTTAGGTGTAACATCAGCTGCCATCATGCCCCAAGTCTTTTTTGCCTGGGGCCCTGGACCTGGGCCCCTCATCCCGTTTCCCTGAATTAGTTTACACTCTGATGCCCAATGGAGTCCTCTGTTGCATTTTGGACATGGGGTTTTAGGTCTTCTTTCACCCTGTCTTCTCACTGTATCTCCATACCTACACTGAGCTCTTAGATGCCCAATTTTTCCACATTGAAAACATCGCCGAGTTTCTCTAGAAGTCCCTTGCCAGGAGGGACCCTGCCTTTCCACATTCATCATTGTCCTGGTGTAAAAAGCATTTGTTCCCACTGTAGCACAGCGTCTTATGATCTCCTCTAAAGGAGCATCTTTGTCTAATCCCCATATAATTCTTTTGCAAATCTCATTGGCATTTTCCTTAGCCAGATGTCTGGTCATTATTTCTGTAGCTGAATTTTCTCCAATAGTTCTTTTGACAGCAGTTTGCAAACGTCCCACAAAATCTGCAAAAGGTTCATTGGGACCTTGCTGTATTTTAGTGAAAGCCTCTCCATGATCTTTCTGTCCAGGAAGGACACCCCAAGCTTTTATTGCAGCCTTAGCAATTTGTTCATATATTGTCATGGTATAATGAATCTGTTCCGAATTCTCTCCATACTGACCTTCACCAGCTAAGTGCTCAAAAGTGAATTGTGTGTTAACTCCTATTTCCAAATTGCATCTGACTTGAATTTTACATAATTCATGAAATTCCGCAAGCCATAATAAATTTTCTCCAGGTTCCAGACATGTCCTTGCTATGGATTTCCAATCATTCGGGGTTAGGACTTCATAAGACAAACCATCTAGTAACATTTTGACATAAGCTGATGTAGCCCCATAAAGGGTACAACCTTTTTTCAAATCCTTAATTTTATTCAAATCTAAAGGTGCATATCTTCTCCTTTTTTTACCTACAGAATCAATCTCTTCAATCACAGGATATGCATGTATAAAATCACTTATATCCTGTCCTTCTCTCTTAGCTTTAACCAATGCTTTTTCTAATCTTGTCATAGGCTTAGGCTGCTTCACAGGCAATTCTGTTTGTATTTCTGCCTCTTCCCCTCTTTCTTCCTCCATCTCTGAAGGTGGGGTTGATGTGGGCCTGTCAATAATCTGTTCTCTAGGCAGGGTTGAAGCTTCTTCAAGAGAATCATACCATAATTCCTCATTTAAATCCTCTTGCTCTAGGGAAAGATCTTGATCTTTCCTTTTTTCCTCACACTTCCTCCTCTGTTCATTTTTAGAACTTTTCCTTCTCCTACAACTTGCTTGATAGTTTAAGGCTAATTGAACTATGTTGTAGATATAAAATACTTCTGCAGAAATTGAACGAGGCCCATTTTTTGCTTGAAATTCTTTCATTTCATATCCCACTAGCTTCCATTTATCTACATCTATCTTTTCTTCCTCTAAGAACCAAGGGGATGTGCGTCTTAATGCAGCCAAGAGTTTAGCAATCTGTACCCAGGTTACAAGTAAACTCTGCTCCTCAATTATCTTGATTATACTCTCTATAGTACCACTCCTGAATGGGGGTGGAGCTGAGGTTTCTTCTGGGGCTGGGGATGAGTCGGCTGAGGTCCAGGGATTGAATATAGCTAACATCTGCCCCATTTCAGCTATAAGAGATTCCTGGTTTAGCCCTTAACAAGTTAAGTTCCTTATTTATCTATTAGCACGCTCACTTAATCTTTAACAAAGTTTCCTCGTTACTCACGGTTCTGGGTCAGAGAGACTGAGATCTAGATCGGAAGCTTTTCCACTGGAATCAGGACCGTGTCTGTCCCTGTTCGGGCGCCAAAATGCGAAGGTCTGGTCTAGCTCTTCTTGTCAGGATAAGCAAATGTCCTTGCCCCACGTTGGGCGCCAATTGTAACGAGCTGTCGTCTCCAGAAGCTGCTGGATCGCTCTCTGGGAAGAGATCTGCTGTGTCTTCTACTCAAATCTCTCCGACAGATTCTTCTTCCTGTAATGAACCGTTGTCTCCAGGCAGTTGCTGTTAACTCTTGTCCAAAGAAGTGACTTCCCTTCCTGCAGAGAGCCCCGTCAGGCCTGATGTAATACAGAGAGTCCTCTTTCTCTGAGAGTCCTCTTCTTTTATTCTCCCAGAGAATGGGCGTGGGATAATGCAAGGGCTTCTGGGAAGAACCACCCCAGCCAATGAGCTTGCCCCCTCTTATCAAGTCAACCTGAGTTCTCACCTTGTAATTGTCCAGAAAACCTGAATTCTCACCTTGTCACCCTCCAGACAACCTGAGTTCTCACTTAGTAATCCTAACAATGATTCCTGCTGAAATAGAATTGATTCTGCTAATTTCACCCTTGAAGTTACTTTACAAACACTTGCATGTGAAGATCTGCTAAGTGGAACAATGGCTAGAGGAACAGCTCCAGAGTTAGGACTGGACCTAAGTTCAAATCCATTCTCACACACTTACTTTTTGTGTAACTCTGGGTAAGTCATTTAACTTCAATTGCCTCAAAACAAACAGAAAAAAATACCCAAATATATGGATGTTGGATATTCCCTCCAACTGATATTCTCTCTACAGATTTCAACTTTTGCATGACTTTTCATCCAGATTCTTGTCCACATCCTCTCCTAAGTCTTCAACATGGGTACTATCTGATGTTTTGAGGTCTTCCAATCCCTTAGCACTGTATGGATGCCAATTGAGTTACTACCGTTCAAAATTCAGCCTGTATTTTAGTTTGCTGCCATATTCACCATCTCTCCACTTCTACAGCTTCTATCAGTTCCTATTCCTGATGATCTTTGAGAGGAGATTTTAAAATTCAGCATATATTTTAATTTGCCATACACTGTGTTTTAATGACACATTATGTCACATTTGTCCATCTTCTTATTTCAGCTGAACTCTCATCTCTTCCCTCTAATCTGGATGAGCTATCCAATCTTATAGATTAAACATCTTTAAATCTAATTTATGCAATTAATTTAGGACCTCTTTGTTTTCTTGTCAAATTCTCTAATACCCATTCCTCCCCCCCAAAAAAAAAGCCATAGTAAACAATCAGTTCTTAAGAAACTGTCTTGCTTCATAACCTTGGAGGTTTTTATAGGTTTTCTCTCTCCCTTATCCCCACAGCCCAGCAGTTAACAAGTATAGTCAATTCCATCTTCCTAAAATCTCTTATATTTTCTGTCTTCCTTCAAGTCAACATTATCTTTTCCTGGACTATTTTAAGACTCACCCAATTGCTTTCTGTCTCTTGCTTTTCTACACAACTGCCAAATTGATATTCCTAAAACATTGTTCTGATCATATTGTGTACCTACTCAAAAATCTTCAGCCTTCAGTTGTTCTGTTACCTCTAAAATAATATGCAGAAATTTTGACCTATTATTTAAAGCAGTGTTCTCTAATTTTTTTCTCCATATGTTTATACTATTAGAAATTATTGAAGATCTGTCCAAAGAGGTTATGTTTATGTGGCTTATACCTATTATCATATTAGAAATAAAAACTAATTTTGAATTTGTAAAACCTCTAAAAGTTTCAGAATTCTCTGGACTACACTTTGAAAACCACTAATTTAATTCACTCTGCAATCTGACTCCCAACTACTTTTCCTCCCTTGTTTTATATTCTTTCTCTTCACTATACTCCATTCTATTCCAATTGGCTTGCTGGCTATTCCTATCCACATTTTCTCTCTCATTTCCATACCTTTACATAAGAGGTTTTACATATCTGGAATATATTCTTTTCTCACTTCTTGCATTAAAGACCCTAACTTTTTTCAGCTTACATACCATATTTTTCCCAATCCCTTTTCTGATCCTTCAGGGAGCCTTTCCCAATCCTTCTTGATTCTAGTACTTTCTCTTTATTACTTATTTTTAATTTATACCGTCTTTAGCTTGTTTTACATAGTTGTTTGCATATTGTCTCCCCATTAGACTGTGAGCATCATGAGAGGAGGGATTGTGTTTTTGCTTTTCTTTATATCTAGTGCTTAGAATAGTGCCTGGCACATGATAGACACTTGATAAATGTTTATTGACTGATCCTTTCTAGATATTGATGGTTACTCTTTGTGTCTCCTTGTCTTTATCTCAGTGCCTCTCTCTTTGTTTGTCTCTGCCTCCCCCTCTTTTTCACTTCTTCCCTCTCATCTTCCCTCCTTTCCTCCCTCCATCTCTCTCTCTGTTTCTTTCTGTCTCTGTCTCTATCTGTTTTTGTTTCTCTGTGTGTGTCTGTCTCTCTCTGTCTTTTTTAATAGATGTGTTGTGAATCCACCTATGGGTATATATACTTTGCTTGTACATATTTTATTCCTCTAATAGAATGTAAGCTTCCTAAGGACAGGAAAAGTCTCATTTTTATCTGTGTCCTCAGAGCCTACCACATAATACCTTTCATGGAAAAGACTGTCAAAAAAAGTTTGTTGAATTTAACCTAATTGAATACAGTAAAAAGAATAATTCAGATTTATTAAAAATTAATATTAATTCAGATAGTGCTTTAATATTTACAACTTACTATAAAACATCTTGATTTCTTTTGACATTTCATCTCCTAAACTACCCCATTAGTTAGTTGTCTCTCTAACCTTGGTTTTCCCTCATTACAGAGCTCCCTCTACACTTTCTGCACTGCTGTTATAGACAAGCAAGGAATAGAAATTGCTATTGAATTTTGGTGTCCCATATCACAGGAACATAGTATTTATCCTTAACTTCTTGGCTCATGTGCCATATCTGGTTTTTTTTTTTTTTTTTTTTCAATAATAGCTTTTTATTTTCAAAATATATACAAAGATAATTTTCAACATTCACCCTTACAAAACCTTTTTTCCAATTTTTTTTCTTCCTCCCTTCTCCTTTCCCCCCTTCCCTAAATGGCCAGTAAGCCTATGTATGTGAAACATATGCAATTCTTCCATACATAATTCCATATTTATCATGCTGCACAAGAAAAAAAAAATCAGGTCAAAAAGGAAAAAAATAAGCAAGCAAACAATAATTTTAAAAAGGTGAAAATATTATGTTCTGATCCACATTCACTACCCACAGTCCTTTCTGGTTTTAGATGGCTCTTTTCATCACAAATCTTTTGGAACTGGCCTGAATCACCTCATTGTTGAAAAGAGACATATCCATCATAATTATCACATAATCTTGTTACTGTGTACAATGTTTTCTTGGTTGTTCTCACTTCACTTAGCATCAGTTCATGTAAGTCTCTCTAGACCTTTCTGAAAGCATCCTGCTGATCATTTCTTATAGAACAATAATATTCCATAACATTCATATATCATAACTTATTCAGCCATTCTCTAATTGATGGACATCCAATTAATTGCCAGTTCCTTGCTGCTACAAAAAAGACTGCTGCAACATTTTTGCATACCACATTTGGCTTTAAAAACTTTACCCATTTAAAAAAAAACAAAACAAACCCAACCTTTCCACCCAATTGTTCTTCAGTTTCCTTACCTGATTCTGATAGCCACTTTCTTAATTAACTAAAAGACTGAGCTTCCAGTTATACCTTCTACATCACAGGAGTTAGGGACTTGTTATCCTTATGATCTAAAAAAAAAAAAAAACATAGCTTTCACTATATGGACCTTTGTCAGCAAGGTAATACCATAGATTTCACCAAATGGCTAATGGTGTCCATGGCACAGAAAAACCTTAAGAACATATATGTCTATACATACTGCCTTTCTGCCTTTTATGCAGGTACACAGTATTTTATTCAGCCCTTTCTACCTATCCCTGCCCCTAAGTCCAGTTAGAAGTTTAGTTCTAAATGATAATTGCAAGGATTATCTTTTCTTTCATCTCAGTATCTTCCTCAACGCCTCATCACAGTGGGCAGATGATCCTGGATTTCTAAAGGTTGTGCCAGTGCTTTGACAGGATGGTCTAACCAGGGTTTCTTAAGCCTTTTCCACTTGTTACTCCTTTTCATCTAAAATTTTTTTTTTACACAACCCCGGGCATACAGGTACATAAGATAGGAATACAAATCAAATATTTACTAATAATAAATTATAGTTTTGTGATCCTGTGTGGAGTTATGACTGATAGTTTAAGAAGCTTTGGCCTAAGCCATGAGGGTTTCAAGGACAGATCCAGAGACAGCCACTGTCTGGTGTTTAAGGAGCAGACTGGTTATGTTAAAAGGCTCATCACTAGACTGATGGTGAAGTGATAAATGTTTCCTGCCATGGAAACTCTGGTGGCAGACCAGAGGAATTGTAATCTCTTTCAGTGCAGAGAATGAGAACTCAAAAAATCCTTGATGTATTGAAGTATTTTCCCCTAGTACCTCTCATGTAAGAGGCCAATAAATGTTGAATTCTACTTGTAAATTCTCTACTCATCTGGTCATGTCCTTGTTTATGCTTTTGTTCTATCCAGTTATAGATTGAACAGCTCTTAGATGCCTATAAGAAATGACCAGCAGGATGAATACAGAGAGGCTTGGAGAGACTTACATCAACTGAGGCTGAGTGAAATGAGCAGAACCAGGAGATCAATATACACTTCAACAACGATACTATATGAGGATGTATTCTGATGGAAATGGATATCTTCAACATAGAGAAGAACTAATCCAATTCCAATTGATCAATGATGGACAGAATCAGCTACACCCAGAGAAGGAACACTGGGAACTGAGTGTAAACTGTTAGCATTTTTTGTTTTTCTCCCTAGGTTATTTTTACCTTCCCAATCCAATTCTTCCTTTGCAACAACAACAACAAAATTTGGTTCTGCACATATATATTGTACCTAGGATATACTATAACATATTTAATATGTATGGGAATGTCTGCCATCTAGGGGAGGGGGTGGTGGGAAGGAGGGGAAAAATTCGGAACAGAAGGGAGTACAAGGGATAATGTAAAAAATTATCTATGCATATTGCATATGTACTGTCAAAAATGTTATAATTATAAAATTAATAAAAAAAAATTAAAAAAAAAAGAGGTGATCCCTTTCTGTTATATACTTCCATCAGTTTTCTCCATCATGGTCAATGGCACCATCATTCCTCCAATTCAAATTTGGAGATGTCATTTTTTTTTTTAACTTTTCTTTTTTTACCTTCTACATAGGAGCTATGACAAACACCTAATGATTCTTTATTCAGAAATGTCTATTGGATATGTCTGTTTCTAATAAAATCTTCTAGTTTTTACCCTGGCACTCCACTCTGGTTACTGGTAAGAGTTTAGTGCTTATTTGGCCCAGATCCACCATGCAGTTTCCTGGCCATCTTCCTGCCAAGGTGCCTCAAGACCTTGCCCCAACTTTCCATGTGAGGTTAAACTCTGAGAATAAGAATCAGATCAATACTAGCATCCCTGGAATGGTCATCTCAATTGTCCTATGACTAAATCATTAACTAATCTGTGACTTCCTAGAACAATATAGCTCCCATCTCCTACATGTGCTCTTTTCTCCTTAGAATATAAACTCCTTAAGAGCAAGGAGTGTCTTATTTTTTGTACTTGCATTCCTAGCACTTAGCAAAGGGATGGACACATAGTAAAAAGTAAATGCTTTTAAAAGTTTTAAATTTTATTTCATTCGTGTATTTAGCCAACCATTCCTTTTTAAAAAAATTTATGCCTTTTAATAATTTTTCCTAACTTTTCTTAAGTGTTTGATATTACTGACCATTTCCACAGCTCATCAGTATAATCCCCTGTTATTTAATAAGCAATTGTTATTGATAAAAAGTTAGCCAATAAGCATTTAATAAATGCCTACTATGTTCTTAGGGCAGTTAAGTGGCACAGTGCAAAATGCCAGGCCTGAAGACATGAAGATCTGAGTTCAAATCTGGCCTCAGATACTGTGAGACCCTGGACAAGTCACTTGTTTCCCTCAGTTTCTTTATCTGCCAAATGAGCTGGAGAAAGAAATGGCAAATTACTCCAGTGTCTTTGCCAAGAAAACTCTTAAGTATAGGGCAGGACTGAAAAAAAAAAAATAATAATGACTGAACAACAAATATAAACTGAACTATGTCCAGGATACTGTGCAAAGTATTAGGGATACAAAGAAAGGCAAACAGTCCCTGCACTTGAGAAGTTCACAATCTAATATGTAAACAATTATATTATAGACAAGCAATCTACAAGATAAATAGGAAATCACCATTTCATGCATGGATTGGTGCACGTCTTCTTCCTGGTGTTACTGTATCCAATTCTGTTGCTTCGTTTATCTTTCCCCCAAAGAAACATGCAATCATTATTTAATAGTGCTCAGTAGAATAGACAGAATCACCTCTTGAGATTTCATTTAGGTAGGTAAAATGTAATACCCCAAAGCAACACTTACCTAGATTCTAATCTTTTTAGAAGACACTGTTGTTCCTTTAAGAATATCAAATGCTCAGATTTTAATATTTCCAAATGGTGTCACTTTTCTTTTGTTGAACTGAGAGCTTTAAAGCTTATTAGCTTCAAATTTTCATTTAAGAAATTTTAAAAATTATTTCTTCAATGACCAGTTATTTAGTTTTCTCCTTCTCAATGCTCTCTCCCCCTCCAAAAAAAAAAAAAAAATCTAGAAAATGGTTAAAAAGCAAAACAATAACAAAAGCTCCTTGTAACAAATACTTGGTCAAATAAAATAAATTCTCATATTGATATTGTCCAAAAAATGTGTGTCTCATTCTGAATATTTAGCATATCATATCTGTGTCTGGAAGTGGGTACAGAAGATCATGTCTCCCTTAGAATAAAGTGATCACCTGAAATCTCATCACCATGCTGATTGACTCAGTTTTTGATGCTTAATCCCATCAATGCCTTTTCCCTCTAATAGGAAGACTGAAGATTGGAACAATAAATTCCTTCCAAAGTCTTATTTTATAGAGGGTTCCGAACTTTCAGAACTTTAGAGGTAACTTTCTACTTTCCATTAAAAACTTAATTTGGTTTCAACTGCATAGAACATAAAACCACTATGAAAGATATTCTCTGGTCCCACTCCCACCCCCCTTTTTTAGCTTCCTTTTGTGTGTTATTTTCACCCATTAAACTGTAAGCTCCTTGGTGGCAGAGACTGTCTTTGTCTTATTTATATCCCCAATGCTTAGAACAGAGCTTTGCTCATAGTAAGCACTTAGTAAATCTTAATTGAATTACTGGAAACAAATGGATGATCTTTGCATCAGTCAGAGTTGTGAAGTCTTTAGAAAGTGTCCATTTACTTAGAGAGACTTACCTGAATTGATGCTAAGTGAAATAAGCAGAATCAGGAGATCATTATATATAGCAACAATAAGATTATAAGATGATCAGTTCTGATGAATGATTCAAACCAGTCTCAATTGTTCAGTAAAGAAGAAAATCAGTTACACCTAGAGAGAACTATGGGAAATGAGTATGGACCACAACATAGCATTTCCATCTTTCTGTTATCCTGTGCTTGCATTTTTGTTTTCCTTCTCAGATTTTTTTCTTTCTTTCTAGACTCGATTTTTCTTGTGTAGCAAGCTAACTGTATAAATATGTATACATATATTGGATTTAACACATATTTTAACAAATTTAACATGTATTAGACTACCTGCCATCTAGGGAGAGAGGGTGGGGGGAAGAAGGAAAAAAGTTGGAACAGAAGGTTTTGCAAGAGTCAATATTGAAAAATTACCCATGCATATGTTTTGTAAATAAAAAGCTATAATAATAAAAAAAATTGTCCATTTTTACAATGTCATTGTTATGGTATAAATTGTTCTGATTCTTCTCATGCCACTCTATATTGGTTCATACAAAACTTTTCAGATTTCTTTGAAAATTACTTCTATCATTTCTTACAGCCCAATAGCATTTCAAGACATTCATGTGCCATAATTTGTTTATGTATTTTTCAATTGATGGGAATCTCCTTAATTTCCAGTTTTTTACTACTACAAATATCTTTGTACACATTGGATATTTTTCTCTTTCTTTGAACCCTTTGGCTCATGGGGTTGTAGTGGATCACTCACAGGGTATGCGCAATTTAGTAACTTTATTATCTTAAGTGAGATAATATTTGTAAAGTACTTTGTAAACCCTTAAGACTTATGAACATGGGGCAGCTTGTTGGTGTAGTGGATAGAGCACCAGTCCTAAAATCAGGAGGATCTGAGTTCAAATATGGTCTCCAGTACTTAACTAGCTGTGTGACCTTGGGCAAATCACTTAACCCCAACTGCCTCAGAAACCAAAAAAAAAAAAAAAAAGTGATGGTCATAATTTCAAATTCCTTTCCAGAAAGGTTTTTGCCAATTTGCAAATCACATCAATGTGTTTATTTTCTTACATCCCCTCTAACATTTGTCATTTTCTTTTTTGGGAAATTTTGCCAATCTGATGGATAAGAGATGGACCCTCGGAATTGCTTTAATTTGATAGGGGGCAGCTAGATGGTATTCTCACTAGGTGAGTCCAAATTGGCCTCAGACATTTCCTAGCTATCTGACCACTGGCAAATCATTTAACCTTTCTCCCTCAGTTTCTTCAAATGTGAAATGGGATTAATAATAATATTCACTTCTCAGCATTGTTATGAGGATCAAATGAGATAACATTTATAGAACGACTCTGAGTGTACAGTGCCTAGCAAATAGTAAGTGCTTAATAAATACTTCCTTTCTTTGTTTCTTTTTTTTTTTTTAATATTACATTCTAATTTATAATGGGGCAGGTATATGGCACAATGGATAAAATGCCAGGGCATGAAATCAGTAGGACTTCTTTTTCTAAATTCTAATTTGGCTTCATATTGTACATATTGAATATTTTTCTCTTTCTTTGAACTCTTTGGCTCTTGGGGTAGGAGTGGATCACTTATAGGGTATGCACAATTTAGCAACTTTATTATCTCAAGTGGGATAGTATAAATAAAAAGGTGCAAGAGTCTATGTTGAAAAATTACCCATGCATATGTTTTGTAAATAAAAAGCTATAATAATAAAAAAAATTGTCCATTTTTACAATGTTATTGTTATGGTACTTTATTATCTCAAGTGAGATAATATTTGTAAAATACTTTGTATACTCTTAAGAATTATGTTGCTTATTAGCTATAAGTTGTAAGTGACTAGTTGGGCAAATAACTTCTCTCTGCTTGGCATCAGTTTCCTTATCTGTACAATGGGTTGGAAAAGGAAATGGCAAACTATTCCAGCACCTTTGCCAAGAAAACCCCATGTGGGGTCACCAAGAGTTGGACACAACTAAACATTTTTAGTGCTTTGGAGCATATTTCCATAAAATGGAAATGCTAACTTGGACATCTTCGTTTGAAAATTGCTCATATATATCCTTTGACCATCAATTGGGGAATTTAGTTCAATAATATATTTTTTATCCTATTAGTTTCAAACTTCTAGAATACAAGAATCATAACCCAGAAAGAGTTCTGGATCATCTAACCCAATTTGCTAATTTTCTAGATGAGGAAACTGAGGCCTAATGAGAGATTTAGTGAAAATAATGGAACTCTGAGAATCAGAGGAATTTCAGGGTGACTTTTGAGATCTTGGAATTATTATTATTACTTATTTATTTATTTTTTCTAAGGCTGGGGTTAAGTGACTTGCCCAGGGTCACACAGCTAGGAAGTGTTAAGTGTCTGAGATCAGATTTGAACTCGGGTCCTGAATTCAGGGCTGGTGCTCTATCCACTGTGCCATCTAGCTGCCCCGATCTTGGAATTATTTTGCTCCCTCAAATTCATTTTATAATAGGACTTTCCAGCAAGTGATATCCCCAAATACTTGCTATTAAGTAGCCATCATCATCAATGTCTAGGAATAATCAAGAGATTCTCCATTGCTACTGACTCAACTCTGTGTGACCTGGGGAACATGATTTAATTTCTGCCTTTATTTTTATATATCTAGATGGGCACCTTTATTAGTTGCTCATTTGCCTATATGGAAAGCATACTGTGATCCAAAGAATAAAGGATTCTAGGTCATCATACCAAATTATTACTTACTTAATAATATGATTTTTAAAAACTAAAGGAGAAAAAAATTAAGAAACAAATACTAGGTAAAAGTTTCTTGTTGTTAAGTCATTTTTCAATTGTGTCTGATTCTTTCCTGACCCCTTTGGGATTTTCTTGGCAAAGATATGGAGTGTTTGCCATTTCTTTCTCCAGCTCATTTTATAGATGAGGAAACTGAGGCCAATAGGTTTAAGTGACTTTCCCAAGGTCACATAGCTGTCAGAGGCCAGATTTGAATTGGGGATGAGTCAGGGAGACTCTAAGGCTCGGGTTCTGTCCACTTCAACACTTAGATAAAAACCTTCAGTCAATTAAGGATACTTCCTTGTTTTCTTTAAATAGCACACTGATGTCAAAGAGATGATTGATGATAGAAGCAACATATAATAAACAATAATAATATTAATAAAAATTAGTAAAAAGTAATAGTAAAATTAGTAAAAAATAAACAATAGTAATAATAGTAAACAAAATAAGCAGGAAAAGTTTGGGTGACTCACTAATAAGAAATTGTAACATAACTGCTTTTATATAAATTATAATTTCCAACACATATAAACTTAAAAAAAAACTCTACTCTTCAATATACATGCTTATGCTTATTTGATCTTCACAACATCTCTGATATAGGTAGAAAAGGTATTATTGCCATTTTATAGATGAAAACACGGGCCTGGAGAGATTGAGGACTTTGTACTGGGTCCATCAGCAAATCAATGGCAGACAGAACTAGACATCTGGTATTTAGCACATTTCTCTAGGTAGTTCCCCCCTCCCCCAAAGGAATATAAAGTGCCAAGTCAGTCCCGTTAAAAGAATTTTAAGTGCTTACTATGTGCCTTGTGTTGCCAAGGCATTTCCTGCCATCTCTGAAAGTCTTCCTCTCCAGTTTAAGAGAACAAGGTACAATTTTTAATTCAGACAATATAATTTCTCCCAACTTTCTTCCTTTAAAAAACCCCAGTGAGAAGCACGCACACACCCACTAAACATATCTGCTCAAAGTTCCTTCATGTAATTTTGAGCTGGGAAAGGGACATTGACAGTCATGCAATCCAGTCCTTTCATTTTATAGAGGAAATTGGCCTATGGAGATATTAATAGGTCCTAGGAAGTGCCAGGTACATAGCAAAATAATTATTTCTCTCTTTTTAAAATTTTATAATTATAACTTTTTTTTTTGACAGTACACACGCCTGGGTGATTTTTTACACCATCATCCCTTGCACTCACTTCTGACTTTTCCCCTCCCTCCCTCCGACCCCTCCCCTAGAACAGGCAGCCCCTTGTTATAGCATGTCCTAGGGACAGTATATGTGTGCAGAACCGGTTTTTTTTTTTTTTTTTTTTGGTTGCACAGGAAGAATTGGATTCAGAAGGTAAAAGTAACCTGGGAAGAAAAACAAAAATAGCAGAAGATTAATGCTCGGTCAATCCGTCGCTATGTCTATCCGTTCTAAGGTCACACAGCGGCCAGGCAGGAGTGGCAGGACTCCAGCCCAACCCAATCCGAATCCCACTCTCTCGGCCGCCCCTCTACACTCACAGCGGTGCCCGGGACTCCTAAGAGTGGCAGAATAAAGGCGCGCGGATCGGCCTTCCCCGGCGCTAGCCCATCGGCCCCTTCCCCCTTTCAGTCTGAGTCCCCACTACTCGGGATCTTTTTTTCCTGGGCCAGGACTTTCCCCTTTGACTTCTCGGCCTTTTCCTGCCCTTTGGGAGTTTGGGCACCGGCCCCCACGTTCGTTGCCCCGTTTCCCGCCCCCACGCCCGTGCGCCCCGGCGGCCCACGCTCAGTTTCGGCCGCGTCCGAGTTGCGCTGGCTCGCTGGGGAGCCTTTCGGGAGGGACGACTGCTAGTTCCCTTTTTGGAGGCGGCAGAAGCTCTGAGGGGAGAAGTGGGACTGGGGGAGGCGAGGCGTTCGGGCCGCGCTGCGGGACTAACTCCTCCAGCCGCGCTGGGCGGCCACAGGTGGCTCCGACCGAGCACGTGGGGCCGCCCTGAGGAGGCCGGCGATTTACCGGGCGGGTCACTTTATCGATCTGATTCAGTCTCTGTATTGGGCCGGGGAAGGAGCTGGGGCGCAGGGAGGCGCGGCCCGGAGGAGAGTCGCACCCAGGCGCGGGACCGCAAAGTGCTGCGCTCCGGGAACAGACTGCTTCCTCTTCTCCTTCCGGCGCGGGGCTGGGGACCGAGCGGGCCCGCAGTCCGCAACGCCCGACACTCGCCAAAGGGTAGCTCTGACGGCAACCTTTCTTCCTCACAGAGTGCGGGGCAAACCCGGGAGCGCGCTCCCCGCCCCTCGCCCCCCGCCCCCCGCCGGCGCGCTTGCGCACCGGCTCTCCTCTCCCCCGCCTCGCCGATGCGCAGGCGCGGCGGCTCATGCGAGTGTGCCTGCATGAGAGCGAGAGGAGAAGATGGCGGCGGCGGGGGAAGCGGCGTGAGGAGCCCGGGCGGCGAGCGGGGTCTCCCTGAGGCGGGGGCGACATGGCCCTCCGCGGCCCCCAGGTGATTCAGGGCGCCCGCCGGGCCGGGGGCGGAGGGCGGGCGGCGGCGGGGGCGGACCGGGGGCCGGGGGCGCGGGCCCGGCCAGGAAGGCGGGCGGCGTGTGAGGAGCGTGTGAGGGAGCGGGCGGACGGAGCGAGCCGCAGCCGGGCCGCGGGGAGACAGACGGACCCGGGGGTGGGGGGCGCGTCCTTTTACCCCCCGAAGGAGGCCCGGCCTAGGCCCCGCGGACTCTGACCCGCCGCCGCAGGCCCGGACCCCCGGTCTCGGGCCGGCCACGCTCCGGGCGGCCCAGCCGGCCGAGGGGGAGGAGGGACGAGGGAGGAGCCCCCGGAGCCGGGTCGAGGGGGGGGTCGGGGAGGAGGAGGGGGCCGGGAGGACGGCGGGGAAGTCTGGTGCGTCCTCCGGGAAATGGCATTCCTCCCCCCTTGGTGACCGGGAGCTGGGCAAGAGAGAGAGGGGGGGGAGGGGAGGGTCTCATCCCACCCCCTACCCGGACCCCTGTGCACGTTTATCTTTTGGGGCACCCGGAGGATGCATGAAAGCCCTGGAGATTGGGGCGACCCGGGGATCCATCTCCCTGGGAGCAGCCGCCGCCGCCAGACCAGCCTAGGGAAGGGAGGGGGCGTGGAGAGCGTCTGGGATCTGGCCTGGGGGCTGCGGATTATTCTCGAGACGGGAGCCCTCCAGCTATGGGGGCACGGCTCCCCGGGGGGCTGCTCCCCCCACTTTTTCTTTGCTAATTTTTGTAAACTAAGTTTATATTTTTGCGTCTCCTTTAAGGGCACTATTAGAAGTCCCCAGCACTAATTGAATTGTGAGTGACATCCTTTAGGCAAATGCTCCCCGACCCGAGTTTACAGGTTGAGGACCCTCACTGAAAGAATGCACAGGTCCTGCAGTGCCACTTGGGCGTCAGTGTTCCTCTTTTGCCCCCAGCCCCCCTTATTAAGCTTATTCGTGACTTCTGGGCCGCCCTTAATAACCAGCTGTTGACTGAGTAATGGGAGAGAGCCCACTGTATTTGTTGTGGGGAAGGGGGCTTCAAATCTTTAGACGGGTGACCTTAGAGGAGTCCCTGACGCCTTGTTTTCTCAACTGGGCTTTGCACCGAATGATCTTTGGTCCCTTCCAACTCATTCTATGAATAAACCTACCTGTAACAGTACTTTGCTAAGTTTTAGAAGCTTAATTACATAGTTAAGTGATACAATGAAAAATAAATAGTGGAAAGACTAAAATGTTATTTATTCTTCCTGATAAGTTTAGAAGGCTGTTTTGTCGTAAAAGAAAAGTGTTAACTTGAGGGTTTGTATTTTAGAAAATTAAAATTACACTGGATAACAAAAAGTATGGAGTAGGTATTACTTTTGGAGCTGATTTACACCGATTTATTGACATTCATCCTTGAAGAAATTGCAGTTTCTATAAAGGTTTAATTTAATTTTATATGAAATATTAAAGCCAATTATGGTGGAATAATTTTTATTAATAAAATGACCTCTTTTTCTAAAAAAAAAAAAAAAGTTTGAAGTTAACCCAGAATGTTTATATGTTTTTCTTTTATAATAATGTTAGTACCTGTTGGCAGTAATGAAGTATGTAGTATGAAATTGGAAAACATCTTTCGATTGTTATAGCAAGTAGCACTTCTAGGATTCCTTGAAATTGGTGGCATAGTCTCTTTCAATAAGTCCTTTTTGCTTTCATTTAAATTAAGTATACATTTGTTTTCTCTACAATTTTTACAAAAATATTAGTTTATTCTTCCCAATGAATGTTCTCTTATAGGGTACTATTAGTATATTTCACATTTTTGTTAGCCTAGCATAATGGGAAAGTGTTACAAGGTATAGATTGGTCCTGACTATATTCTGTGCTAAGCATAATTAGGATCATAGTTTTAGAATTGGAATGTATCTTAGAGGTTATCTCCCATTTACAGGCCCAAAGAGTTTGTGGCTTGTTTTAAGATTAACCCAAGGAGTAAACCGAGGCCTTCTATTCCAAGTACAGCTTTTTTTTTTTTTTTTTTTTTTTTAATACTACATCAGTAAGTTTGTGCTGATTAATTATTTTTGTCATTTCACTTGAATATACTATCTCATCTTTGGTACTATAATTATATCATTTACAAAGGAAACATTTGCTAAAATATTTACAAAATTTTGCTTTAAGAATAGTTGAATCAAAGAATATTAAGCTTTTAGAAAATTCAGTAAAAAGAAATGTTTAGTATATTCCTAATAATCTTACTTTTTTAATGTTAACCAAAATTTTACTAGATAACCTGTTTTGTTAAGAGAAAGCTACTTATTAAGCAGTAATTTAAACACTTAAGACCTGAATTCAGGATTCTGTCAAAAGTAACTACCATTTGCAAATCAAAGTGTGTGGGTGTTTTTTTTTCTTCTTAAGGATCTAATAAATAATAATCTAATAAATTAATAGGGGCTTAATATTAAGTTATTCGGAGATTAAAAAACAAATATTCTATTTATACTTCACCTTTTAAGACTAACACGGTCATAATTAATGATAAAAGTACATAAGGATTGTCTTATTATCATTGCCTATGATCTTTACACACAAATTTATAAAAGCATCACAGTCCCTGCCCTTAAGAAACTTTCATTCTAATTGGAGAAAACCAACATTAATAAGGTTTTGGGACAGAAGTGAGCTTTCTTGAGTAGATTGGAGACATGGTAAATAGGGTCATAGGTAATTGATTGACATATCTTTATCACAGATGGTAGTCTTGATTTGATTATTATTCTCAGAGTTACAGGTGGAAAGCTGTGAGTAGAGGTGGAAGGGCAAGTCATAATATGAAGATATCCAGAGAACACCATGTTAAGGCCTGGGGAGGGTTAAATATGGAAAATTCCTACCAACCTGGAACCTGTGACTCCAGGTTGAGGCATTAGAGTTCTGTTTCAATGTGAGGCTGAGGCAGAAGATGGAACCAGGGGATATGGCATGAAGATGGCTAGAGAGCTGGTTGAATTTAAACCTGTGCTTTGTTAATAGGAAAGTGTTTACCTGAGCTGAGGTCCAAACTACAAAATGAATTCTAATATGTAATTTTAAAACACTTTAAATTTACTTCTGGATACTGATATGAAGGTGCACAAAATGATTAGCTTCAACAGTTGAAAATGTAAATTAACCAATAATTTAAAATATTGGGGTTTTTGCTCTCTATTCTGACATAAGTTGGGAAAGCTTCCCTCCCCTCTCTTCCCATCCCCCCAGTTGTATATTTGTACAGTGTGAAGATTTTATAAATCATAGGGACTAAACTTGTGATTGGTCAGTATCTTCTCTACTTCTAAAATCAGTTTCCTAATGTGTTAAAAGGTTAAATGACTGTCAGTTGGGGGTGATTTGTAGATCACTACAGTCAAACATTAGTTAGTCTTTGATTTATGATGGCAACTGTCTATTGATATATTCTTTATATGTATCACTCATAAACCTTAGTTGGTTTCTCAGACAAAATGAACAGTTCAAGTAAAATTGCCATGTTTTTAGTATATGTTTTCTTTTAATGTTGAACAGATAATTTAGTCATATTCTTAAAAAAGACAGATAATAAATTTATGAAGTTGGCCACTTTTATTGCTTTAAAATTAGTTTTTCTGAAGTTTGACAATAAACTGAATCTTTATTATAAGTATAATTTTTGTGTCTACCGTATGAGATCCCTTCTTTAAGTAATTGAAACACCTTGGAATGGGGTCCAGCATTAACCTACCTCTATTCTAAATTCTACTTTGCTGCATGTAATCTTATAGTGGGTTTCCTAGGTACTTCTTTGAATTTGATGTAGTTTTGGACATTTTTTACTTAAAATTATTGAATTTTAAATGTTTCATATGAAGGACCTCAGAAGGATTTAGAGGAATATTGATTAGTTCACTTAGTCAAGAAGTGCTTACTACATGCCAAGCAGTGTTGAGAATACAAGTACAAAAAAGGAGACAATTGCTATTCTCAAGGAGTTTACTTTTGAATGGGGAGACAAGTACATAGAAATATTATACAGATATAAAGTCGATAAATACAATTATGTGCAGAGTAATTTGGGAGGGTGGGAAACTAGACATTGCTTGAGTTTACTCTTAAAAGATGGAGACTGTGTAGCTGAGGTAAAGAGAGGCGATGCATTTCAGCTGTATTGGATGGCCAGCTCAGTCATGAAGATAGAGATCCCCTATGAGGAACAGAATGAAGGCCACTTTGGCTAGTTAGATCACAGAGTGTGAGAAGAGAAGGCTGGATGCCAGATTAGGCTGGAAAGATAGGTTGGGGCCAGGTTATGTAGAACTTTAAAAGCTACAGAGAGGAGTTTATATTTCATCTTAAAGACATTATGAAGCCATTTGAATTGATTAAACAGAATTCAAATGATGAAGGGCCTTGAGTCCAAAGAAAAAAAGACTTGAGATATGCTAGTTCTTTTCAGGTATTTGAAATGCTGTCATAGAAGGAGGGATTTGGATTTGTTTTATTTGGACACGGAGGGCAGAACCAGGAGCAAAGAGTAGGAATTTAAAGGCAAATTTAGTGTTGATTTTAGGAATTATTTCCTAAATGGCTTTAATTAAAGCCATCCAAAAATAAAATTGTTTGCCTCAGAAGGTAGTGGATTTATCCTAGAGGTTTTCAAGTAGAGACTGCATGACCATTTATCACCAGTAGTGTAGTGAAGATTCCTTTTGGACTAGACTACTGCTAAATCCTTTTTACTCTGTAAATTCTCTGATTTATAGTTGAGGAAAGTTGTCAGTTGTCTTTGGATTTGATTCATTATTCAGTTGTATGTGGTGAGGATTTTGTCATGCATGAGCTTTTATAGTTGATGTTAAATATTTTGCCAAATTATTTCTTACATTAGCATTAATGAATTGAAAAGGAACCAGGGAGATTTTAGTTATAAGTTTAACTTTGTTACATTTTTGTTGGCTATCGTATATGCAACATTCTGTTTTGTGAAAAACAGATAAATCTATAATAGAATTTGCTGGCCCTGGACCATTGGATTACAGTCTTTTGTCACTTTAGTGCTACTTCAGCAGTGTAGATGTTAGTTTCCAAAGAATTACATATGCTTGTATAGCAGTTTTCCTTTTTATTGGGACTTGTGTGAACATACACATGGAGTGGATGGATCATTACTAAATAGTATATGAAGCACAACATAGGAATGGAGAACTTTATAAACTTCTGGAAGGAATTTTTTTCATGTGGTAATAATGTTATAAAGATTACTAGAAAAGTAAGTTAGGGAACACAAATATATATTTTTGTATCATATGCATATAGCATATATCCCCTTTTAGGACTTATAGGTTGTAGCATTGGGGTGCCTTTGACACTCAATGAATGTTATAGTAAGATCTTGTATTCTTTATACCTTACAATCAGTATGATTTTAAAGATGTGGTTTATGGACTGTCTTTTGTGATAGTCTTGCCTTTTTATTACCTCACGAAGGGTACCCTCAGTATATATAGATAATTCTTTATAAGACTTTTGTGTAGCTGGGATGGGAAAGATTTATGAGCTAATAGTTGATATTTTCTTGTTTGTGCTTTTTTTTTGAGGTTATAATTTCCCATGATTTAGATATTCTCTCCTTTTTAAAGAAGGGTACAATCCATCCTTGCGGAATTGATCCCTCATAATGTATTTTGAACACTCTCAAAACTCCATTGTATCCATCTTGAACTTCTGTGTTTTAATCTGAATCAGAAAGGGATTTCATATAGTCAAGCCATTTTAATGCTGTAGGCATGACATTATGGTGTTTACCTCAAGCCTGAAACACTGAAGAACTTTCTAACCATCGTTAAAAACAAATGGGTGAAAAAATGTATCAAACTCATATAGAAATGGGGCACAATAATCCTGAACCTAAGATACTTATGGGCCTTTTGTGTTTTAAGATGTTTTTATTTATGTTGTATTTTTATTTGTCAAATATTTCTTAATTATATTTTAATTTGATTAATGATGTACTTAAGTGTTCTGAGAACATTGTGGGCATGTCTTGAGAAGTGGTGGCAGATTCAAATAGAAATGGACTATTAAACTGTACATAAGTATCTCTGAAGGCCACATGTTGACTTAGAAAAATCACACATATTTTTACACACAACATACAAATATATATACATATATACATTTTTTTTTTCTTAACACATTAAAATGAGGTAGGAATTAATAGGGTTTGACTCTTGGGATCTAGAGCAAATTTTCTTAAAATGTAAGTCACATAGCTGAATGTGAGGGTCACAAAATTATGATTTATTGTAGTAAATGTTTGATTTGTATACCTGTTTTATGTACTTATATAGCCAGGGTCACATAAAATTTCTTTGGTGAAAAGGGGTCATGAATGGAAAAAATTTAAGAAGTCCTGGTCTAGAGAAGGCTATTCATTTGGATGGGTTGATAACCTGTAGGGCATGATCTTAGTATAGTATACATATGTTAGACAGATAGTACAGGTAGACTATGAGCTGAATTCAGAATTAGATAGGAATTAGATAGGAGGACAGAGTGAGTTGGGAAAAGAACCTTTGGCAAAAGACCTAAAGCTTTCCCCTGAAACAAAGATCCATCTTTTCAACACTGGTATTTTTCTAGTGATATTGTATGGCAATAATTCATGTAATATAAGTCTCAAAAGGGGTTATCTAAAAGGTAATCAATGAAGCAATCATTTAGCATTTATTAAATTGCTAGTGTGGGCTAGGCATTGCCCTAAGAGCTGGTGGCATGAAGAAAGGTAAAAGCCAGTCCAGTCCATATTCTTTTTTTTTTTTCCCCTGAGGCTGGAGTTAAGTGACTTGCCCAGGGTCACACAGCTAGGAAATGTTAAGTTTCTGAGACCAGATTTGAACTCTGGTCCTCCTGAATTCAGGACTGGTGCTCTACCCATTGCACCACCTAGCTGCCCCTGGTCCAGTCCATATTCTAAAGGAACTTATTGATTAATGGGGGAAGATGACATACAAATAACTGTGTACAAACAAAATAGATACAGGTTTACTTGGAAGTGATCTAAGAGGGAAGTAGTTAAAATTAAGATCTGCTTGCTTCTGGGAATTGAAGGAAACTAGGAAAATTAGGAAGTAGAAGGGAGGAGAGAGTTTTGGGCAAAGTGGACAACCTGTTAAAGTGCAGATTCAGGAGTAGAGTGTTTCTATGCAAGGAACTATAAGAATCACAGGGCATGTGAAGAGAAGTAAGGTGGAAACAGACTGAAAAGGTATGATGAAGTTTAAGAAGCCAAACAGAAGATTTTGTTTGTTTTTGGAGGTAATAGAAAGTTGTGCAATCCCTCTTTCCTTCCCAGACAAGGCAATATGGTCTGACCTACAGATTAAGAAGATCAGTTTGGCAGATGAATGGAGGCTGGACTATAGTGAGGAGCCAGCCATCAGGCTGTTGAAATAGTTCAGGTATGAACTAGTAGTATCAGTAGAGAAGGGGACCTATGCAAAATATGTTATGAAGTTAGATTGACAAGATTTGACAACTGATTGGTTTTGGTGGGGATGGAATGAGACAGTGAGGAGGTGAGAATGACATCTAGGTTTTTAGTCTAGTTTTTAAGTAGGACGATGATAGTACTCTGGACAGTAATAGGAAAAAAGAAGAGAGAGTTTGGGGAGAAAGACAATAAGTTCTGTTTTGGATATTTTATGTATACAGCTCATCCAATTTGAAATACATGATAGACAGTTAGATAGGTGAGACTAGAGATCAGATCTGAACAACTAGATTTGAGAGTCATCTGCATAGATGATGAAACTTTGGGAACATGAAGTAAAATATTTAGTACATAAAGAGAAGAGGGCCCCATTCAGCCCTGAGGAATGCCCACTACTAGTGAGTGTGATTTAGATGAAGATTCAGCAAAAGATCCAGAGAAGTAGTGATCAGATAGGATAGAGGGAAAACCAAAAGGGAGAACTGTGAAGGAAATCTAAGAAGAGATTTTTTTCAGAGGTATAGATGGTTGATAATGTCACAGGCTACAGAGAGGTGAAGTAGGAGCCATAATAAAAGTCTTTTTTTTTTTTTTTTTTTTTAAGAGATCATGATAACTCTGAAGAGAGAAGAGAATGGTGAATGTAAATCAACTAAAACAATTACAGAAAAAGTGGTGTAAAGCACATAGCCCATGACATTTCCCCAAATTAGGTTAAAATATAATTGGGAAATATTTAGCAAAATAAATAAAAATACAGAATATGGTGTTAATATGTGGTTTTCTAAGTCAGTCAGTATGTCAGCCCTCAGTTCCTCCTGTGTATAGTTTATGACCTTTCTATTTGAATTTGCCACTTTTGGTGTAAAGAATATCATCAGGTCACAGTTTTGTGTGTGTGTGTGTGTGTGTGTGTGTGTGTGTGTGTACACACAAACACAAGATTATAAAAATAATGGGTCAGTCAGCTGAGAAAACAGGCCTGTTTATTCCTTTGACATCTATGAGATGGGAAGAGATAGTGGAAAAAATCCCTATCATATTGAATGGACCCACTTGCTTGTATTGGAGGACATGGATGAATATGGATGAGCATTGGATTGTGTTATATATTGTTGGTGGAGATACTGAGAGTGGAACATTTAGATGAAGAAAGGAATGGTACTATATGTAATAGCCCACAATTACACAAGGAGTACCAAAACTCTTAGTGTAGTTTTAAACTCTGACCAATATTGGAGCTATTCAATTCAAAAGCTGTTTAGCTCTAATAACATGTTTAAGTAGCCCCAATGTTGATTTAGAGCTGCAATAAAACTTTTGGGACACCATATGTAATAGCATGTTTTATATAGTATTTTTATTTTTTTAATTGAGATGTAGAGAGAGTGAGTTATACAGTTTGTGAGCTGTGTCCTTTGTGCTACTTTCTCAAAAATCACCCAGCCTCCATAGATGAGTATGGTTACTCGAGGGATATGAATGGGTAAAGTATTTCCACGCTTTTCTCTTGGGACCAGTTCAGTTCATTCAGTCCAGTAAAAATGGAGTCCCCAGGATTGCAGCTCCTGGGAAATAGGTGGGCAACCAGTTCTTCAAATGTAAACTGTACTTAACACTTCCTGGCTGTGTGACCCTGGGCAAGTCACTTAATCCCAGCCTCAGTTGGGGGGGGGGGGAAGAAATGTAAACTGTAGGAGTTATTTACTCTGCCCTCTAGATGTACAAAGTGACTTAAGCTACTTGGGGTACAGAGAAATTATGAGTAGCAAAATTGATGTAACCTCAGAGATGATCACTTTCTTGGTGTTGAGCTTTTCCTGGGAATGTGAAGATAGTGGAGTCAAATCCAAGGAATAAAATTACCTGGATGAATGGTTTGGGAGTTTTTCTTCTGTGTTTTTTTCTAATTTTTATATGAATATTCCTGGGGCTCTCTATTTTTTGGTGGTTACTGCTACTGATTTCATTTCAGGTTTTCTTCAGCCTAGTCTGTGTCTAGTTCTTCTATGCCAGCCTTATGTCACCTACTTCCCTAGGGTTACGGCATGTCAACAACCATTTAGTACTTATGCTTGGCATAGTACTGTCTACTGTCAAAGAAAGGCAGAAAGTTTGTATGTCATTGATTACATGATAATCAATATATAAATAAGAAAAGAGAGGAATGGAACAAGCATTATTTAAATACATACTAGATAGTATGTGCTATCTAAACACTTTATAACTATTAATCTTATTTGATCTACATAACAATGCTGGGAAGTATAGCCTAATATTTTTGTAAGAACATTTGAAGAAACTGAGGTAGACAAGTTGAATTTCTTACCCAGGATCACACAGCTAATGATTGTGTGAGACCATATTATTATTTTTTAAATAGTATTTTATTTTCTTTTTTTTTTTTTTTTTTTTTTTTAATTTTATTTTATAATTATAACATTTTTTGACAGTACATATGCATGGGTAATTTTTTACAACATTATCCCTTGCACTTACTTCTATTCAGATTTTTTCCCTTCCTCCCCCAACCCCCTCCCCCAGATGGCAAGCAGTCTTATATATGTTAAATATATTACAGTATAATTTAGATACAATATATGTGTGTAGAACTGAATTTTTTGTTGCACAGGAAGAATTGGATTCAGAAGGTAAAAATAACAGTTTACATTCATTTCCCATTGTTCCTTTTCTGGATGTAGCTGGTTCTTTCCATCATTAATCAATTGGAATTGGATTAGCTCTTCTCTATGTTGAAGAAATCCACTTCCATCAGCATACATCCTCGTACAGTATCATTGTTGAAGTGTATAATGATCTTCTGGTTCTGCTCGTTTCACTCAGCATCAGTTGATGTAAGTCTCTCCAAGCCTCTCTATATTTCTCCTGTTGGTCATTTCTTATAGAACAATAATATTCCATAACATTCATATACCATAGTTTACCCAACCATTCTCCAATTGATGGACATCCATTCATCTTCCAGCTTCTAGCCACTATGAAAAGGGCTGCCACAAACATTTTGGCACAAACAGGACCCTTTCCCTTCTCTAGTAGTTCCTTGGGGTATAAGCCCAGTAGTAGTATGGCTGGGTCAAAGGGTATGCACATTTTGATAACTTTTTGGGCATAATTCCAGATTGCTCTCCAGAATGGTTGGATTCTTTCACAACTCCACCAACAATGCATCAGTGTCCCAGTTTTCCCACAGCCCCTCCAACATTCATCGTTATTTGTTCCTGTCATCTTAGCCAATCTGACAGGTGTGTAATGATACCTCAGAGTTGTCTTAATTTGCATTTCTCTGATCAATAGTGATTTGAGTATTTTATTTTCTAAATACTTGCAAAGATAGTTTTAGGCATTCACCTTTGTAAAACCTTATGTTTGAAATTTTTCTCTCCCTTCCCTTAATCCGCAAGCAGTCTGGTATGTTAGATATGTACAGTTCTTCTAAACATATTTACATATTCATATTGCTGAACAAGAAAAATCAGATCAAAGGAGAAAAAATGAGAAAAGAAAAAATAACAGAAAAGGTGAAAATGCTATGTTTTAATCTACATTCAGTCTCCATAGTTCTCTATCTGGATGCAGATGGCTCTTCCTATCTCAATTCTATTAGAATTGCCTCATTTTTTAAAAAGATCCAAGACCATCCATAATTGATTGTCATAGTCTTGTTGCTATGTGTAATATTCTCTTGGTTCTGCTCGCTTCACTAAGCATCAGTTCTTGTTAATCGTTCCAGGCTTTTCTAAAATCATCCTGTTCATCATGTCTTATAGAATAGCATTCCATTCATATCTGTAATTTATTCAACCATTGCCCAGCTGATGGGCATTCACTCAATTTCCAATTTCTTGCCACTACAAAATATGCTGCTACAAACATTTTTGCATATGTGGGTCTTTTTCCTTTATTAATATTTTCTTTGGGATATAGACCTACAAAGATACTGCTGGATCAAAGGATATGCACAATTTTATAGCCCTTTGGGCACGAACTGAATTATTCTCAAAGCCAAGCCTATGCCACATAACTAGGTATATACTGAACAATATTCTGAGAGGGAAAGGCATTCACACCTGTTGTAATCTGGAAAGGCCTCCTGGAATAGGTGAAATTTGAGTGCAGTCTTGAAGTCAAAGAAAGTAAGAGGCTGAGATGAAGGGGCAGAGTATTTCAGGCATGTGGAACAGTTTATATAAAGACACAATATCTGAGGGACTACAAGTAGGCCAATTGTAGAATGTAGAGGAGAAAAAGTTGTAAGTTGATTGGAAAAATAAGAAGGGCTAGCTTAGAAAGAGTTTAAAATACCAACAAAGAAGTCTGTTCTATCCTGGAGGTAATGGGAGCCCCTGGAGCTTATTAGGTATAGGAATAAGAGTGGTATAAGGTCAGACCTATGAAAGACCTTTTGAAAGTTCATTTTGGCAGCTGAGTGGAGGGAAGATTAAAGAGGATAAAGACTTCAGTCGGGTAGAATCAGTGAGGTGAGAGGTGAGAAGAACCTGAACTAGGGTGGTTGTATTATGAAGAGAGGGGAACTTGTGTGAAAAATGTTGTAATAATAGAAGTGATAAAGATTTGATGATAGATTGTATATTGAGTGAAGTAACAATGAAGAATTAACGATAACACTAAGATTTTGAGCATGAGTGACTAGGATGATTGGTGGTACTTTTAACATTTTTTAAAGAATAGGTTTTGGGGGATAGTTAATGATTGAGTTCCATTTTAGCCAGGTTGAGTTTGAGATACCTACAGGACATTCAGTTCTAGATGCCCCAAAATAGGTTGCTTTGTGATATGGGAGTGGGATGTAGAAGAGAGATTAGGACTAGATTTATAGATCTGAAAATTATCTATAGAAGTGATAATTAAACCAGTGGAAGTTAATGAGATCAACCAGTGACTTTATAGAGGGAGAAGACAAAAGGGCCCAAAACAGATGAGGCAGCAAAGGATAGAGAACCAAGAGAAAGCAGTGTCATGAAAACTGACTGAGGAGAAAGTATCCAAAAAAGAGGTGATCAGCAGTTAGGTTTGAGTAATTTTATTTCAGTTTTCTACTTACCTCTCAAGTAGAGTGCCCAACTGGTCTCTACATTTATTTGGCTCTGTTCTTCCTTGACCAGTGGTAGCTGATTCTGGTGTGCCCTTGCTTAGTTAAGGAGCAAGTATTGCTTTGCTTCTTATATTATGTGGAGACAAATGGATTGACGTAATGTCTCATAGGTTAGCATTGCATTAAAAAAAAATAATATATGCATGTTAATGACAATTATGTTCTCCAAGTCATAATGCTCCAAAAAGGCCAATTTTAACTTACTCTCATAAGTTCATGAAGTAGGAGTGAATGAAAATTAAGATATAATTCTTTTCCCCACCCAACTTCATGGAATCACTGAAATCTATATATTTGAAGACACCTTGGGGGGGGTTATAGATCTGTGAATCCCAAAGATAAGAATCCCTCAGCACTTCTGAGATTAAAAAAAAAACAAAAATAGGCAGGAGGTGATACAATTAGCAAAAAAAATCATTTAGTGATAAAACTGAGATACAAGTGGGGTTTTGTGTACTACCTTTCCTAAAGTAAAAGAAAAAAAAGGATTTAATAAGAAAAATGACTATTATGATAATATTAACATTTTGGGAGCATATTTTGAGAAGAAAATTCAACCATATAGCTAACTTAGATGTTATCTAATCAGCTGTGGGGTCCTGCCAATTCTACCTTTGTAACATGTCTTACACCACTTGTTTTCTCTTTTGACACTGCTATACCTTTGTTCGGACCCTCATCACTCATCACCCCATGCTTGTATTGCCATAGTATATTGGCTTTCTTCCCACATGGCCCCCACTGGAGTCCATTTTACACTAAGCAGGCAATGTGGTCTTCCTAAAAAGTATAGGTCTTCCCATAATATCCCTATTCCTCCTTTAGTAAACTCTCCATATTTTCAGGACCAGGATTGTCTATTTGGGCTTCAAAGCTTTTCATAAGCTGGTCCCCTTCTTTCTACTTTTTCAGTCTTTTCCATGTCCTGGCCTCCTTGCTTTCTATGTCCTATAGGGCTCTGGCCAGGACATTGTCATTGGTCATGGCCCACATTTGAAACTCCTGCCTTATTCCTGCCTCTTAACTTTCTTCAGGTTTCCAAGTCTCATTTTTCTACAGAAAATCTCTTTGGTTGGCTGTTACACATTTTAAAGAGCCATGTTTTTTCTTCATTCTTCTCTGCACTGCACTCCTTACTTTCACAGATATTCTTACAATTACACTTTTTCCATCTTCATCCCTCTTCTCCTTTTCATTCCCTGTGTGTTGTAGTTCCCTTATTTCTAGTAAGCTCTTTGATGGTTAAGACTATCTTTCTGCTTATTTGCATTCTAAGTATTTAGGACTTTATCTGACACCTGGTAAGCACTTAAGAAATGCCTGTTTACCATTTCAGACTAATTTCAACTTCTGCCTCCTCCCTACCCCTCCTTTTTTTGGGGGGGGGTAGTGTTGTAGCTTTCATTTTGCATCATCTTATTGACCTACAGTGTAGCCTTATTTGTACAGCTTTTTCACACATACATCTGTTCTTAAGTGAAATAAACCTTTAATAAAACCTTTAATAAAACTTTCAAGTTGTCAATGCTGTGCATTATATAGCTTGTTTTAGTTTTTTTTTGTATAAAACTATAGTATTATCTTTTGCACTACTTAAATAGCATATTTTTATTTTCACTTTGTCCATTTAAAATTTGTCCAGATATGAGTTAGAGAGTTTTTCAATGACTTTTCATTTCTAAAAGTTTCAAGTAGTTATTACTTTCTTTAAAGAAATAGTAGGTAGAGAGAATTCTTTTAGAAAACATCTTAATTGATGTCTCTCCACTTACTCCTTACTGCTGCTGTGATTTCCATTTCCAGTATCTACTCTGTAATTTGCCAGTATCAACTCTGTTATCTATCAATTCAGCTACACACTGCCCTCTACTTCAGAATTTTGCCTTGTCCAAGATTTGTCCCATTCCATCCCTGGACTACTCCCATATACTGCCTCTTTTCCAATTCATGCTTTAATGGAATTGGAGGAACTCAAGATACTGAGCTGACTTGGGTCTGCCACAAATTTTTTATTGATTCTCAATTTAAACTTCACTGAAATAAGGCTGTTCCTTTACTCTGCCATAGATTATTTATCCCACTCTCCACAGAGGCTATTCTCTATATCTAATTTTTCTTTAACCTTTTTCTTTGGTTTTCTCAGCTCAGGACTTAGGTCTAATACTGAAAAAATAGAGGATGTTTGCCTTTAGATCTTATTTGTCTTAATTTTTCAAAATCCATTGACTTGGTTTACTCACTCTCTCCTGTACTTCTCTATGATAATCATTTGCTAAGTCCAACTCTTCTACATATGTCTTTGCCTTTAACAAGATTCCCCACTTAATAATCTTCTCTTTCATATTCACTTTCTGGTGAATAGCCATACTGTTTTCTTCTATATTTATTATCGTTCATTTCTTTCAGTCTTGTTCAACTCTTCCTCACCCCATTTGAGGTTTTCTTGGAAAAATATTGCAGTGCCTTTCCACTCTCTTCTCCAGCTCATTTTACAGATGGGAAAACTAGGATAAATAGGGTGAAGTGACTATTTAGTCACATAACTAGTGTCTCATATTAGATTTAAATTCATGAAGATGAGCCTTCCCGATTTCAAGGCCAGCACTGTCTCATCTAGCTGTTCCCTTTTCTATATTGTCTAAAAGCAAATAATTCCGAGTCTTCATCATTACTACAAAAGTTTCACTAGTCAGTAATATCCTTCAAGCTGTTGCCTGAAACCCCTCTTCCCTTTCTCAGCCATATTCATTTAAAAAGCTGTCTAATTGCCTATTGCCTCTGCTTCATTAACTTCTTTTTTATTAAGATATGTTTTTGTCCATTAGCAAAAATTCAGTACTTCTTTCTCCCTATCCTTCTTCCACCAAGATTAAGAATGAAAGGAAGATTAGAAACATGTATAATTAAGCAAAACAAATTTCCGCACTATGTCCAGAAATACATGTTTTATTCTTTACTCAGTCGTTCATTTTTCTATCAGGAGGTAGGGGTAGCATGTTCATTATAAGTTCCTAAAGTTTTGGTCTTTATCGTGCTGCCTACTTTACTCTACCTCAGTTCATATAAGTCATTCCAGGTTTCTCCGAAACTATTCCCTTTATAAATTTTTTTTTACAGGTATCCCCGTACCCTATTATCAAATCCTGTCCCACATCCTTATTAGCTATTTCATCTTTGGCAAGTTATTAAATCCTTGCTTTATCCTGTAAAATGAGGATAACATCTTTCCCAATGTTTTTATGAGGATCAAATGAGAGATACTATTTGCAAAGCACCTACTATAGAGCCTGGTTCACAGTTGGTACTACATAAATGCCAACTATTATTTTTATAAACCCCCTTCCAGAAAGTTGTAAATGTTTTTGTATGTCCTTAGTTATGAGTTTGTTTTAGACTAAGTCTCTATTTTGAGACTTTGTCTACCTCCTAATTCTTCCTTCTCTCCTTTCTCTACTATTTCCATAAGATCTAGGAATAATACCACAAATACGCAAAGAAAACAGCCACAAGATCAGTGCAGATCTTCTCTCCTAAAATATACAGAGCGTGGACTTAAAATCAGATGTGAAATTAGTAGACTGAAAGAATAGGCAATCAAAAATAAGTTCAATAAGAAGATGGAGACAGGGGTGTTTAAGGCAAAAACTTGGGAGAGAACTCTAAAGCTATAAAGAAAGCATCAAAGAAAAATACAGCTTGAGTCCAGATTCAACCAGAATTTCTGAAAGAGATAAAGTAGTTTGAATTAAAATTTTTTTAGCCAACAAAATAAGAACACACACACACACACCAAAAAAAAAAAAAAAAAAAAAAAAAAGAGCTGTGGAAGAAAGTGAAATGTACCCAAAATCTTTATGTGTATATGTGTATATGCTTTCCTCCTTTGACCAATTCATATGAGAGAGGTTTATAAGTTGCATGTGCTCTATGGTATCTTCCTTGTTTGCATAGATGTCTTTTTGCCTACCTCAATTGTGTGAAACAGTTTTCTCTAAACTTTTTTTTCCTTTCCTCCACTCCCAGTGAAGCTTTAGCATCATCAAGACATTATGACTACTCCTAGGCTTTGTCTAATCAGAACACTCTATGATCCCTGATGATGATAGTCATGAGGAGATACATGTATCATCTCATTTTAATTACATAGCTTGTCCTTGTTCATTCTCTTACAATCATTCATTTGTGTTTATCTTTTGTATGTTCTTAATTTCCTTGTGTTTGAACTTGAGAATTTTTATACAACTGGTGTTTTTATCAAGAGTACTTGGAAGTACTTTCATTAAAGATCATCTTGCCTGCTATAGGATTACATTCCCTTTTTTGGTGTAATTTCTTTTTGGCTCGAAGCCATATCTTTTACTTTCTGGAATATCATATATTCTCTGCTGCTTTATGATGGTAGCTGTTAAGTCTGACAATACTCCTGATTATTTGAATTCTTCTAGTCGCTTGTAGTATTTTTCCTTTGACCTGGAAACTGAATTTTTATTACATTGTTACTACAAAGGTTTCATTTTAAGGTTTCTTCCAGATGGTGATTTTTCTCTACTATCTATCCAAGGGTGTGATAACCTTATCTGACTGTTCTGCCCAAAGGAATGTAAATTTTGATCTGTAAAACCTCTTAAGATATCCTTTCTTAAGGGAAATCCATTAAATCTAAATCACTGGGGCCAACAATCATTCTTGTTGTATAATAATTGTATATTACCTCAGTCAAACTTAAGATCTCCCCTGCATCCAGGACAAGGTAGCTTCTGAGAAAGTGAGGCTGGTAACTTTGCACACAGGTGTAATGACTGAGAAACTGAGCAAAACAGCGATTAGAGAACAATTTAATAATTTATTAAATGGAGAGATTTACTGGGACCAAATGGATCCATGGTTTGGTTCCAGGGCTGAAGAATCCAGCAGTGAATGTCCCATACAAGATTTTTTTATAGGGTAACTAGAACAATGACATAATGGGGGAAGTACCTAGGATGAGGATGATATAATGGAGGCAGGCATAAAGGAGGGAGGTACTGGAGAGGCTCCTGATATTCTAATGATGTCTAAAATGGATAAAGACCTTTATCCCATCAAACATTGCGGGAATGATTATAGCCTAAGGTCTAAGATATAAGACATTTATCCTAACAGTAAGAGGGAAAGGTTAACCTGAGGCAGAGTAACTGAATAGGACAATTGGGGAAACTGGGTCAGGACATTAAAAGAGGACTGTGGCTCTGGGCTTTCTTCACTTAAATTCAGTTCACTTGCATGTCATAGACTCACCTCCTGATGTCATGGTCTTTGAGAAATAGACAGCAGCAGCAATATACCAATATCAGCTCCTCCTAGATGTGGGTATAGTCCAGAATTCTTACTGGGCTGGACTCCCTTTCTCCCTTTTCTCTCTCCTCTTCTTCCCTTCTTGTCTTTCTCTTTCCTTCCTTCTTTACTCCCTCCTTCTTCTCTCCTTCTTTCCTCCCTCCCTCTTTCCTCCCTCCCTCTTTCCTCTCTCTTTTCCTCCCTCCCTCTTTCCTCTCTCTTTTCCTCCCTTTCTCTCTCCCTCCCTCCATTCTTTCTTCCCTTCCTTCCTTCCTTCCTTCCTCTCTGCCTCCCTCCCTTATTTATTTTATATTTTATTTATTTATTTTTATATTATCTTATTGATTATATCTAAGGTTTGTCATCTGAACCAATTATTTTATTTAAAATTTAAAAATTGATATCTTTTGATTTTACATCATTTTCATTTTTCAGCATCTCATTTCTCATGGTTTTCTGGGTAAAGGAAAAGTAAAGATTCTCCTAAGGAAGGAGAGAAAAAAATGCTTAGGAAAACTAACCAAATCACCTGGGTCTGACTGTTGGTGAGCAGTTTTCCACACCCACAGTTTCTCACCTCTGCAGAAAAAGGCAGGAACAGTTTATATCTCTTATTGTATCTGTATTTGGTTAGTATAATTATAAAGCTGAATCCATGCCTTTTTATGAATCATAAATCTAGAGCTGAAAGATTCTTAGCCTTAGATCCATGGGAACTTCAGGAGGTCTCTGAACTTGAATTGGGGGGAAATAACTATTGTATTTCAATATAATTGATTTCCTTTGCCATCTCAGATGCTTATTTTATACATTAAAAATATTATGAAAAGTAGGTCGATATGCCTTACCAGAATGCTATGAGGTCCACAAAGAAAAAAAGATCTAGTTCAATACCATCATTTTACAAATGAAGACATTAAGGGCCTCAAATGAAGTGACATTAGTTACTCTGGCATTGGAACCTGATCTTTTCACTGTAAAATGCCATATTCATTCTACTCCAACTATTATTGCTGCATTTATATTTACCTGTAACTCTCAGAAAAGGGCTTTGTTAAAAAAATGCTTAATAAATATTTACTAAATGTTGAATTCATAGCCATTAAAGTGTTATAGGTGAAAGAATATTAAGATATTGCTCTGATATTTAGAGGAAAAATTATTTTTTTTTAACATGCAGCTTGATTAACACTGATGTTCCTAGTATTTTTTGAAAAGTTACAGAAATCTCCTATAGTAGATATGAAAGTTGGAGAAGGGAGAATAAAGTTACCTCAAGAAAATGGAAATACTCTTTCTATTCCTGTCTGATTTTTGCATTTTTGGGGAAGGGAGAGAGGCTGGGTCTGAAGTGAAAGAGAACATTGGGCTCATTTTAATAGCTAATTTGGCAAGGGAGCTTTAACCTGTTTACTTGTCCTTTGGCATCTGGGTTTTTCTTCCACCATTGTCATTTTAATATACTGCAAGCACAGTGTAGTTCTAGAACTCCCAAACTCAAGCATTTCACTAGCTGCAGCCTCTGGTTTGAATAAAGTATGTGCCACTGCTACTTGGTGATTTTTGCATTCTTAAATTGCTTCAAGATATTCCCCAGTATTGTTTTTTATGCTCTTGCATATAGTAGGTACTTAATGTTTGTTTTTAGATAATTACAGTTATGAGTTTGATATTATTGCAAAAAGTATTATGATAAATTGGGAATGACCTGCTTTTAGAACTTTTTAAAGAAAATGTTGGACAAACACTAATTACATGGCAACATTAGCATCTTTTCAATGTGTAGTGAAGTCTTCTTTTAACTATTTTTATTTAAACATTTACCTTGCTCCAGGAAAAATTACCTAGAAAAACTTAGCTGTCAAAGAGAGACTTGCTTTTCAAAAAAATTGTAGATAAACTTTTTTCAGTGCTTCTTACCCTCATCTCATATTTAAATTGAATTCTTTCTGGTGTGTTATTTGTTACCGAGTTAGTAAAACTAATTAGAGAGTGATTGCTCTTGATGGAAATAGAAAGTTTTAAGGTTTTCAGAATGTTCTATGTACATTATCTCATTTGATCCTTATAACAGCTCTGTGAAAGTTTTTAATCACTCTTAATTACCTGGGAAGCTGAGGTTTCAAGGTTAGGTGACTTTTCACTAAGTTCCCAATGTAAGTAAGATTAGAACTTTTTTTTTTTTTTTTTTTTAAAGGACGTGTTCCTGATTCCAGTTTCAGCTTTATATACCACCTTACAGCTTAGTAATTTTTCCTTTTGTAAAAGATAGGAAGGTATTTATGATTATAAGCTTTTTTTTTTTTTTTTTTTTTTTTTCTGAGGCAATTGGGGTTAAGTGACTTGCCCAGGATTACAGCCAGGAAATGTTAAGTGTCTGAGGTCACATTTGAACTCAGGTCCTCCTGACTTCAGGGCTGGTCCTCTTTATCCACTGCACCACCTAGCTGCCCCTAATATAAATTTCTTTTAATTGGAATTTTTTTCCTTAAAACTTTAAAGTTGTCTTTTATAAAAGTATAATTGTGTTTTCTTTGCAATGTGTAGCACTTTATCAAAATCTCTTTGTGTTTTATTTTATTTTTAATATTGGTCATTCCTTTATAGTGTAATAATATTTTGTCATTTTACCACAATTCAGATATTTCTCATTTGTGGGGCACACAGTTTTGTTCTCTCTTCGATCCACACTCCTCCCCCATTACAATTAGTGATGCAAGTAAATAGTAGTTTCATAACATACTTGGGTTATAAATCCTTTTGTGGGATTTCTTAGTCAAAGGGTATGAAGCATTTTAAAACTTTTAAATTGAATTTTTAAACCAAATTTTTTTTATTGCCAGTTCGTTTGAAGTGATAATCTAAAAATTTTAATTATCCTCATTTGTAAGTATGATTATTATAAAATGTTGATAGTTTGCTTATCTTTTAAAAGCTGTTCATTTTCTTTGTTATTTATTAAAATAGCTTTTAATTTTGTTGTAGGAATTTCTTAATGATTTTTGGATGTCATACTTGTATGCAAAGATTTTTCCCATGTTACATTTTAAAGAAATTCTAGCTGTAAAATATGTGCAATCTTTTTGATTTTATAAAAGTGAAATAATCCATTCATGTTATAAGTGAAATGTCTTTTACAATATAATTGTGGTAGAGAAAATAATTTTCTTCAGAATTTTAATATTTAATTCATTTTGAATTTCTTGTTGGATATGTTTTGTAAGATACCGGTATAGACCATTTTCCCATCAGCCTCCTTTCTGATTTTCCCAGAAATTCTTGTTTGAATAAATGTGTCCTTTCCCTAGTACTTTATATTCTTGGGGTTATTGAAGACTAAACTACTACAATCATTTCTTTTTAGGTGTTTCTTATATAACCTCTTTTGCTAATCAACATTTCTGTTTTTTAATCTTTAATAGATTTTTTTGGACAAGTTTTTGATAATTGTTGCAATGTAATTTGAATTATACTAATGCCAGATCCTTTTCTTTTGTACTTTCTCTTCCCTATATTCTTGACCTATCCAGGCAATTCTGTTATTTCATCTTGATTTTCTGAAAAGCTCCCCTTCAGTTATCTGATAAGTTAGTAAGTTTGTATATTTAATTGAGTAATATTTTCATTCTTACTGTATTGCTGCATTCTTGTCATTATCATTGAACATCTCTATTTGCTATATTGCTGCACTCTTTCATTATATTGAACATCTCTATTTGCTTTGCTCCTTTATATTTTTGTAAAAATTGCTTTGGAATTAACAGCTATATAAATTCTCTGGCTTGATATGTTGATACCTAGACATACTCACTGGAAGACTTTTTTGGTCATTAATTTTTTTTTTATATCTATTCTTTCTGATTTTTGTTGGTAATTACAGAAAGCCTAATGATTTGTAGAAATTTTTTGGGGGGGGTATCTCCAACTTTATTGAAGCTATTAGTTACCTTGATTCTTTTGATTGTTTCTTTATCAGTCTTTATTCATTGCTTTTTCCTTTTCACTGTCTTAATGCAATAAATTGCAGTCATCATTATTTAACATAATAGAAATACTACTGTCTGCTTGACTTTTGATCTTATTTGGATAATTTTTAGTATTTTTCTATTACAAATAATGCAAGTTCTTGGTTTGAGATAATTTAAAATTATATTATGCAAAGGTATTTTTTGGTATGCTTTTAATTTAAATGAATGCTATATTTCATAAACTTTTTAGCTTTTTATGCATTTGTTAATCATAGGTATTTTTTTTTTTTGCATGTTTTCCTGAGGAATAATTTTTTTGGTACATTATATTTTGCCATTATTTTCTTCAATAGTTTTGCATCAAGATTTGTTAGTAATCTTGATTGATAGTTTTATTTGCTTCATTCCTTTTTGGCTTAGGAATTGCAAAGAATTTGGTACAGTATGTTATTTTTATATGTTATATATGTATATATTTAGAGGTGACAGGAATCTCATGGATCACTTAGATCAAAGCTGCTTAAATTGTGGGTCATAACTCCATATTGTGTAACTGAATGTTGGGGTCTTGAAATATTTAAATATCTGTATCCTTGGGAATACCTAAAAATTTCTTGAGTAAAAATGGGTCACAAGTGGAAAAAATTTAAGAAGCCCTGACTTAAACCAAAACCAAGTACTTAATTTTTCTTGAGAGGAGGGTTATAACTTGCCTAAGGTCTCAGAGAGATCTTGTCAGTTTTGACAAAAACTGAAATTTAAATCTAGGTTTTTTGGCACCAAATTTAGTGTTTTTTTCTATGGTTCCAGATTGAGTTTTAGGATTACTCATTTGTTAATTTTTTGATAGAATGTATAAATATCTCTATCTTCTTAAATACACATTTTATATACACAATTGGTATGTACCATGTGTACAATACACATTACAAATACATAAAGACATTTTTTCTCTGGAGTAGTTCACTTATGATTTACTTAATATCTCTTTGTAAAATTGGGTTAATTAGATTTTGTATGATTAGTTCTGGTACTTTATTTTTGTGAATATTCATTTTGTTTGTTTTTAGTTTTGTTGCCATCAGTTTTGATTCTATTAATTTTCATTCTTCTAAAAAATTAACCAATTTGTTCAGTATTTGGAACTTGATAGCTTTTAGAATGTCATTCATCTTATCTTTGCATCAATTTTAAAAGTTCCTTCTTGTACTTGCTTAGAAATTTAGAATTTTTTTTTCTTTTTTTTTTTTTTTTTTTAATTGTCCATGTAATTCAGGAGCCACCTTTCTTTTGAAGAAATATATATTTTTTATATATTCAAAAATACACACACTTTTTTTCCCTTCCTTTGGATTTCTTTGGAATTTTGATTAGTTCTTGAGGTAGTATTACTCTTTCTATGATTTGATCCTTGATCTGTCTTTATAGGTGTTAGTTTTTAGATTATTTAGCTCTTTTCAAATTTCATTTGAATTATATTTTTTATTGCATTATATTCAATAAAGTATATTTAACATTTCTGCTTTTGAAGTTTTTTTCTTTCTTTGAAATGTGATGTTTTTGTGTAAGTTCCAGAAGAATTTGAGAAATACATGTGTTCTACATGACTTTTAGAGGTTATCCTCTCTGTTTAGAGGTCTTTTGTAACAAAATAATACCATTAAGCAAGAAAACTAGAATTAATAATACAATGACCTTAATTTGAAAGAACATGCAATCTTCATAACAACCTGCCATCTTCATTATTCAAAAAATTTTTAAAAAGTAACACCAATTATTTTCTTTCCCTTTGGTTAAATGCTTATTGAGTGACTGAACCATAAGCAGTGACCAGTGAGCAAGAACTCAGCTTTCTTTTCATTTCTGTGAGTACTACAAGTTGAGACACATGAGTATGTTGCGGTCTTCATCACAGATATTTACTATCTTTACCTCCAAAACCACCCTTCTTCCAAATTTCCTTGTTACTGTCAAGGACACCAGTCAGTCATCCTGCTTCACAGTTTCATCTCACTTATTTTCATTACAGTTATTATTTTCATTCAGTTGCCCAATCTTGTTTCTCTTTCACATTTCTCATATCTGTTATTATTATTTAGCCTTGTTCATACCCTATCACCTCTCAAATAGATTATTGCAATGGCTTTCTAATCAGTTTTTTTTTTGCCTCAAGTTCCCTTCCCTTCTCCTTCTCTCCCCCTCTCCCCCAATACTGGCCATACTCCACACAGCTGATAGTAATTTTCCTAAAAATAGGTCTGACCATATTCAGTAAACTCTAATGACCTCCTTTTATAGTTCAACTATTATTTCTGTATCTCATTCTTTTAAAATATCTCTAAGATTTGTAATCTAATCGTTTGGTAATACATTGTCTTTTAATAAATATTTGTATGTAGATATGTGTATATGTGTTGAGGGCTCATGGTCTTCAAGAATTTTTTACTGATTGAGTAATAATGATCAAAAAATTAAGAGACTATTGCTTTAGATGGTGATAATGTCATTTTCCATTTATATAAGATTATTGGTCATGGATTACACTTTTTATTTATCTTATTTATTATCTTATTTTCATGTTCATATATGAAACATACATATAACACTGAATTAGGTACAAGTGGTATTGCTATCTCCATTTTATAAAGGAGAAAATTGAGAAAAGAGAAAATATGTATACACATTTATACAGTTATCTTGTTGTGCAAGAAAAATCAGATCAAGAAGGAAGAAAAGGAAAAATTAAGAAAACAAAATGCAAGCAAATAACAATAGAGAAAGTGAGAATGCTATGTTGTGGTCCACACTCAGTTCCCACAGTTCTCTCTCTGGATGTACATGGCTTTCTTCATCGCTGCACAAGTAGAACTGGTTTGAATCATTTCAGTATTGAAGAGAGCCACATCCATCAGAATGGATTATCCTAGATCTTTCTGCAGGTTTTTCACAAGTTGAGCAGCCCCTTGTCATTGTTCCCTCTTTCCTTACTTCCCATTGCACTGTACTCTTTTGCTTTTCTTTTAACTTTATTACCATCTCTGAGATCTTTGTTGAATCATTTTCCATTTCCTCTGCCTGCTTAATGTATGTTTCTACAAGACTGAAATTTCTTCTTTTCTACATTTTTCTCTTAGTGTTTTCATAAACTCAGGTCATTTGTGAATTCTCTTCAAATAATTATAACGAATCGCCTCTACTTCAGGCTTTCTCAGTGCATTCTCTTCATATTCAATACGTCTGTCTAATATATAATGAATATAAACATTTAACTTTTAAGTCCTTCATGATTTTTCCTTCCTATTTATCTTCTTATACCTCTCTTGAATGTTGTATTTGAAAGTTAAATTTTCTAGTCACCTCTGGTTTTTTAATTTTTTTTTTAACCACAAAATGCTTGAAAGTCTTCTATTTCATTGAAGATTTATTTCCCATGAGAGATTATACTCAGTTTTGTTGGGTAAGGTAATTCTTGATTGTAATCCTAACTCCTTCCCCATGGAATATCATACTACAAGCCCTTTAATGTAGAAGCTATTAAAACTTGTATTAACTTGACTGTGGCTCTACTTCAGCCTTTACAAACATCCAGTCTGGGCAGGAGATCTGAGGATGGGGGTGCGTGTGGAAGGAGTTGTCCTTCCTAGCTCCTTTCGGCCTGCGCACTTTCCCCTTCCTAGAACCCTCATTTAGATATCCACCCTTCAATACTTAAATTGTTTTTTTCTGGCAATATTTTCTCCTTGACCTGAGAGCTCTAGAATTTTTTCTATTCCAAAGAGATTTTGTTTATGATCTTTTTCCAAAGATGATTGGTGGTTACTTTAAATTTTTTATTTTACCTTCTGCTTCTGGAAAATCAGGGCAGCTTTCTTTGATAATTTCTTGAAAGATGCTGTTAGAAGCCGGGGTTTTTGATTGTGATTTTCAGTTCAATTTTAAAATTATATCTCGTGGATCAATTTTCCAGGTTAGTTTTTTTTTTTCCTCCACCACTTTGTTTTCTAATTTTTCATTCTTTAGGTTTTGTTTGATGGTTGCTTGATTTCTCACAAAGTCATTAATTTCCATTTGCTCAATTCTAATTATGTAATTATTCATTGAACTTTTGTACTTCCATTTTTATATGACTAGTTTTATCTTTTTTGTATCATAGACTCCTTTGGCAATTTGGTGAAGCCTCTTGATCCCTTCTTAGAATGTTTCTAAATATATAAAAAGAAATAAGATTATAAAGAAAACTAACTATTTTGAAATGGAATTATCAGGATAATTTTAAATAAATGTTCAGGGATCCTACCCAGATTAAGAAACCTATTTCAAATAAAGTTGTTTTTTTCTCTTTTGATGAGGCCTTTGATGTTAGGTGTGGTTAGTGGAAGAATTGATAAAAATTAATCTTAGAGGCAGGCAAAGGAGATGGCTCTGTTAGAGGTCTGTTTAGCGACATGGTCTCATTTTCTGAGGAGGTCATCTAATTATGTGAGACTCCACCCTCTGCAGTCTCCAGCAGTCTCCCTTTGCCATGTCCTGTCAGAAATTCCAGTCCTGTCCCTATGGTTAAATTTTCCCTATATAATCTACTTATGGGCCAATCCATAACCAGTCTGCTATAGAACTCCACGTCATGGTTACTTTCCCTCATGCCACATGGTGTCTCCCCTAACTCCACTATGCTTTCCAACACTACTCCTCCTTACAGTTAACTAATTCTTTTAGGATGTTATGTCCCTTTCAGGATTTAGCTGCCAGGGCATGCTCCAATCTCATGAGGTGCTCCCTTTCTACTGGGTAATTGTGAGTTCCACTGAGGAACTTATCTTTCATATGCTTCTTCATATTTAACTCTTCTTCATATTTAACCATTCCGGGAATCTACTATATGCCCTAATTTTGTTTGTTATCTCTTCCCTATATAAATCTACCTTTTGCCAAAGAGAATGGTCATTGTGAATTCTTCACATGACTGAACCCCAACTTTTGATGCCTACCATCATCTGCTTCCACATCACTGACATCATTTTGCTAAGAAACTATATCACTTTCATATACTAGGAATTCTCTTACTCCTGATTAATTCTATTCTCTCATTTGGGGATTTCTGTATTCTTAGTGTTCCACTTCCTTCACCTTTGCATATCCATTCATTTCCCAAATCTAGTTAATTCTATATTCACCACATCTTTTTTTTTGCCCCATTTCATAAGAATAGGGCTAACCTTACTTTTAGCCTCTATTGTGGTACTAAAGTGACAACAACCTCCTAATTGATCTTCCTGCCTTTAGCCTACTCCCTCTTCAATCTATCATGTAATATTCTTCCTCTTTACCTCTGTCTCTTGGATTTTTTAGTTCGATTCAAGGCTAAATGTGTGTTCAGCCTCTTCCATATAGGAAGCATTATCTGATCCATTTGTTCTCCTTCGTTCTATCTTCATTTTCTTTTTATCTCACATATATTTTGTATTAACTTATCTTTGCACGTATTGTTTTCCTTTAGAAAGAATGCAGTCTCTGGCTTGATAAATGTTGGAGGGGATATGGAAAGACTGGGACACTGATACATTGTTGGAATTGTGAACAGATCCAATCATTCTAGAGAGCAATTTGAAATTATGCCCCAAAAGTTATCAAACTATGTATACCCTTTGATCCAGCAGTGTTTCTACTGAGATTATATCTCAAAGAGATTTTAAAGAAGGGAAAGGGTGCAAAACGTGTGCAAAAATGTTTGTGGCAGCCCTTTTTGTAATGGCAAGAAACTGGAAACTGAATGGATGCCCAGCAATTTGAGGATTTTTCTAGTGGTATTGTATTGTATTACTCATGTAATAGTACAATTTCAAAAGGGGTTATCTAAAAAGTAATCAATGAAGCAATCATTTAGCATTTATTAAATTGCTACTGTGTTCTAGGCATTGCCCTTTTTGGGGGTGGGATGGAGGTATTTTTGTTTTTGTTTCTCTTGTATCCCTTACACCTGGTGATAGCAACCATCACGTTTTATGCATCCATTTGTTTAGGATCATAGATTTAGGACTGAAAAGGTCTTTAGAAATCATTTTTATTCTTGGGAGTAGTTCTTTGTTCCACTTTCCAACTCCCCTTCTCATTTAACAAGTAACATATACTTTTACAGTTTGCTAAATACAGGGGATGTAATGAAAAAAAACCACTGTCCTCATGGTGTTCAAATTCTAATAGAAAAGTCACTATGAGTTCAAATCCTGCTTCAGACACTTATAGATTGGGTGACTGACAGCAAGTTACTTAGCTTCTCTGGGCCTCAGTATCTTTATCTGTATTGGTTAGGAGAAATCATTTCTTTTTAGGAATTTTAGGAAAATTAATTTTGTAGCTGAAAAGAGGATAGATTGAAATGGAATGTGTTGTCTCCAGAAGCTGCCGATTGCTCTCTGGGAGGAGATCTGCTGTGTCAACTCAAATCTCTCGGACAAATTCTTCTTCCTGTAGAGAACCATTCTCTCCAGACAGTTGCTGTTAACTCTCGTCCAGAGAAGTGATTTCCCTTCCTGCAGAGGGCTGTCTCAAGTCTGATCTAGAGCAGAGACTGACTCTCTCCAGAGCTGCCCTCTTTATCCTCCCAGAGAATGGGCGTGGGATAATGCCAGGGCTTCTGGGAAGAATTACTTGAACCAATGAACTTGCTCCTCCTAAGCATGCAAGCTCTTCCCCAGGAAAGGCCGGAACTAGAGAATCTCATTCTCTCATTAGCACTTAGTAAGAACCTAACAGGAATGAGACTTTAAGATAGGGAAACTAATTAGAAGGCTTTTGCAATAGACCAAGTAGTCTTTGTATCACTTCTTCTGACTTCCCTGTGAGCACTTGCATTCTCCATTAAATAGTCTTTTAGACAAAGAAACGTTTTAACCACACGACCAGCTCATTGGAATTGTGTTTTCTACAGCTTAAAAAAAAACTTCAATATCTGGTATCTTAACTTGTCCTGTGATCTTCAGATTCTTCCTGTAACGATTCACATGGAAGCAGTTGGATTTTCTGGCATGGCTCTGGTAGGCTCTCCAGGTTTCATAGGTATACAACAGTGAGCACAGCAGCTCTGTAGACTTTCAGTTTGGTAGGTTAGCCTCTTCCCACATTTTCCTTTGGTGCCTCCTAAATGCTGGGCTTGGTCTGGTAATGCATGCATCAACTTTGTTTTCTATGTGTACATCTCTGGCAAATACACTGCCAAGGCAAGTGAAGTTATCCACAGGATTCACAATTTATTTATTTACTGTAACGAATGGTTCCACATAATGATGGTGTGGTGAAGAATCTGTTGTTATCAGGTGAAGAAGATGTTGTCAGGCTGCAGAGAATCAATTCGTACTCTGTTGCATCTGAGCCTCAGAGAATACATTGAATTATGTAATCATCTATGAACAAAAGTCATGCACCAGCACTCCCTCCACTTTAGTTTTGGCTTTTAGCCATTTCAGTAGTTGACCTTGATGCCGTTTTTTAATTCGATGAAGGCTTCTGACAACATCACTGAAAACAACATGCTAAAAGAGCATGAGAGTAAGCACAGTCCTGCTTCACTCCATTGGTGACTGGGAAAACTAAAGAGGTGTTCATTATCCAGAACCTGGGTGAGCATGTTGTCATGAAACTGAAGTACAATACTGATGAACTTGTCCAGGAATCAGATTTTTCTCTGATCTTCCACAAGCCCATCAGGACTGACAGTATCAAAGGCTTTGGACAGAGCTACAAATGTTGTGTACAGACCTCTGTTCTGTTCCTGGTATTTCTCTTGGAGTTATTAGGTAGCATACACTATATTGATCACCGTTCCTTGGTCCTTTATGAAGCCACACAGGCTTTCAGGTAAATGAACATCTTCCAGGTGAAAGGTCAGCCTTTTAAGGAGTATTGTGGCAAGAATCTTGCTGGCTGTGACTAAGAAAGCCCCACCTCCTTACCCTCGGTATTGTCCATCCTCTGTTGTCACAAAAAGGTAACATTTCTTTTTCATTTTTTAGAGATGGACAGTGGAGCATCCTTGAACTCCTGGGGGATAACCACCTCTTGCCATATATTGTGGAAAATTTCAGTCACATTTTATCTGAGCAGTGGACCCCCTAACTTGTAAATCTCAGTTGGAATAGAATTAGCACCAGGCACTTTGCCACATAAGAGGAGCCAAATAGCATTCAAAATATCTTTTTCACTTGGAAGTTTGACTAGAGTGGAATTGACTTCAGCCTGAGGTGTATGGCCAGTGGCTTCAGCATTGATTTTTTTTTTTTTTTTTTTCTCCTGAGGCTGGGGTTAAGTGACTTACCCAGGGTCACGCAGCTAGGACATGTTAAGTGTCTGAGACCAGATTTAAACTCAGGTCCTCCTGAATTCAGGGCTGGTGCTCTATCCACTGTGCCACCTAGCTGCCTCCAGCATTGATTGTTGACAATCTGTTGAGGGCACTGTGGAAGTGTTCAGTCCATCTCTCCAGGATCATGTCTTTATTATGAATCATTGTAGTTCCATCAGTGCGGAGTTTGAGATGCACCATAGATCTGTGTCCATAAATAGCCTTCAGGGCATCATAAAAGTGCTTTGAATTGTTACTATCAATGTAAAACTGAATTTATCTGCCTTCTTACTCAACCAAAAATTCTGCATCTCTTCAATGCTTGCTTGTACTTTACTTTTAAAAGAATTATTGTTATTTTTATTTTTTCCAATTATATGTAAAGATAGTTTTCAACATTTTTAACATAAGAATTTGAGTTCCATATTTTTCCCCTCCTTCCCGTTCATCTTCTCTCTCCAACATAGCAAATAATGTAATATAGATTACATTTGTCATGTGAAAGAAGAAACAGAACAAAAGGGGAAAGCCACAAAAAAAACCAAACCAAAACAAAAAAAAAAACCCCCAAAAGTAAAAAATAGTGTGATCTACTTCAGTCTCCATAATTCTTTCTCTGGATGTAGCTAGCATTTTCCATCCTAAGTCTATTGGGATTGCCTTGCATCACAGCATTGTTGAGAAGAGTCAAGTCCATCACAGTTATACATCATCTTGTTACTGTGCATAATGTTCTTCTGGTTCTGCTCCCTTAACGCAGTATCAGTTTATATAAGTCATTCCAAGCTTTTCTGAAATCACCCTCCTCCTCATTTCTTATAGAACAATAATATTGCATTACATTCATATAACATAAACTTATTCAGCCATTCGCCAATTTCTGAGCATCTAATTTTCAGTTCCTTACCACTATAAGAAGGGTTGCCACAAACATTTTTGCACGTGCGGGTCCTTTTCCTTCTTTTATAATCTCTTTGGGGATACATATCCAGTATTGAGACAGCTGGATTATAGGATATTCACAGTTTTATAGCCCTTTGGGCATAGTTCCAAATTGCCTAGAGTACATTCTAATGGAAGGAGACAACATGCAAAAGAAATTGTATGTATAAGATATATATTGTATAAATGGAATGTAATTTCAGAGGAAAAGAATAGCAATGGAGTGAGGGAGATGGTCCAGGAAAAACTTTCTGCAGAATATGGGATTTAGACTGAGTCTTTTGAAGTAAGGTGAAGAGGAAGAGATGAGCATAGGAGATTATCGGTGAAAGAGTATAGAATCAGGAAGTGGAATGCAGTGAGGACCCAACTGAAGTTATGTAACATTAATTATAGACCTAATGAACATGATTTCATAATTTTCTGCAGCTTAGTTCAACAGCATGTAAATAGGAACAGAATTAGTGGATTGTGGAGGTTTAAAAAAGTCATGATCACCAATAGGGCAGGAGTTCCAAAGATTTAGAATTGAGCTAATTCATAAAATGTTAAGATTGGAAAGTGTAACTAGTGAGGGATGATAGCCTAGAAAAGAAAGGGGAGGGTTAGAAGTGATAGTGGGGCTTTAAGGAACGATGGGATATTAAAAGATAATACTTGTGAGTGATGGCAAGATCAAGAGTATGAGCTTCTATCGTGTAGCTGAGGTGGAATAAAGTAATCTCAGGTGGAATAATCTGTTATAGGAATTGAGCAGATTGGGGAAATTAGAAGGTAGGACACTTGAGGCAGTATCAGTATGAATGTTGAAATCCTTTATTATTTAGGACAGGAATTATGGTGCAGGGACTGAGCCAGCCACTAGACTAATTGAGAAAAGATAGAGAAATATGCAGCAGTACTCTGGTCTGATAATCCTAAAGTGAAAACCAAGGTTTGAGAAAAAGATATTTCTTTATTAGCATTTGCAACAATGTCAAAGTGTATATCTTAAAAGGAATGATATGCAGTTATCTAAAGAGAGTTATTTTGTATTTCAATTTTCAGATATAAGGATCTGTTTGTGTCCTTTGTGTTTTAAATATTTTTTGTTTTTAAAGTTGAGACTTTAGTCATCTAGGATTGAACTCAACCCTTTAATATAGACAAGAATTTTAAAAATTATGATTAGGTATGATTGTTTTATTTATTTAGTTTTTATTAAAGTTATGATTAGTCATAATTATATTAATTATTAATTAATTATGTAAATTAGTTATAAGAATGATTAGTTACCAATTATTTATTAAACATCTATTCTACTTCAGCCCTGAGAATTATAAAAAGTACAAAAATTTAAAAATTCCCTCTTGAAAGGAATTTGCATTCTTATTGGGAAGACAAAAATATGTTGCATGTATAAAGTAGTCCCCCCCCCCCCCCCAGGCTGGGGTTAAGTGACTTGCCCAGGGTCACACAGCTAGGAAGTGTTGAGTGTCTGAGATCAGATTTGAACTCTGGTCCTCGTAAATTCAAGGCTGGTGCTCTATCCATTGCGCCACCTAGCTGCCCCCATGTATAAAGTTAATATCTAAATATATGCAAAGTAGTTAAATACAAGATAGTTTGGAAGTTAGGAATTAGGGGGAATTGAGAAAGGCTTTGTGTAGAAAAATCATACTTGATTTTCTTCTTAAGAGAAAGATAGGGACTCTGAAACTAAAGTAAGGAGGGATAAAGTATTCCAAGAATATGGAACTGAAAGCTCAAAAGCTCTATGTTGGGAGGGGAAATGTCTTGTGAGAGAAATCCATCCCAAATCCATCCATTTTGGTTGGATGAACCATAGAGGGCTAGAGAGGAATTATTCTCACTGAAACTGTAAATTCTGTTTTATCCTAGAGTGAATAGGAAATCACTGGAATAAATCTAACTTTTAAAAAGCTGAATTGTTGTCCTAAAAGAGACTTCTACTTACATTTGTCAAATAAAATTTGCAAACATTTGTTTTTAGTTTATGAAATAAAAACAAGCATTTCCATGACAGAATAAAAAAGATGATTGTACATGAAACTCCAAATTTGTTATTCTTTTTCAATATATAATAGTTATAGAGTCACTTTCTCTTTTTCCTCACACATCCTCTGTTATCCTCCCCTTCCCCTTTCTCCCATGAAGATAATGTATTCTTCACAGGTTCTTTGTAGTTAATTTACATGTTACTCAGTTTTAAAACAATATTGCTGTTAACTGTTAACAGCATTCTTTTCCTTCAGTTCATTTTGTTTTTCATTATTTTGTGCAAGTGTATTCATGTTTTTTGAAAATCACAAAGTTTATCACTTTTTTTATGGCATAGTAACATGATCATATGCTACAGTTCAGCCATTTGCCAATTAAATATCTCCTCAATTTTTAGTTCTTTGCCATTACAAAGAATTCTTAAGTATTTTAGAACACATATAGATTGTTTTCCTTTTCCCCTAATCATTTTTACTTATAGACTTAGTAATGATAAAGGAGTTGCTAAGAGTATAGGCAATTTAATAACTCTTTGGGCACAATTCTAGGTTGCTGTCCAAATTGATGGGATCAGTTCATAGTTCTTCCAACATTAGTGTCTCAATTTTTGCACATCTCCAACATTCCCCCTTCAATCATTTTAATCCTATTAAAATAAAGTATAAAATACCTGCTAAGTATACCTGCCAAAACAAACATAGGAACTATCTGAACATAATTATAAAAAGCTTTTTATACAAATAAAATTAGATTTAAATAATTGGAAAAGCATTGTTTATGGATAGACAGGGCCAGTATGATAAAAATGACAATTTTACCTACAGTGGTGTATATATATTCAATGTCATCCCAATTAAATTACCCAAAAATTATTTTACTGAATTAGGGGAAAAAAATAAGAATTCATTCACAAGAACAAGAAGTTAAAAATATCAAAGGAACTAATAAAAAATGTAAAGGAAAGAGTTTTAGCTGTACCACAATTATGAAAATTATCTGGTACTGGCTACAAAATAGAAAGGAAGATCACTGGAGAAGCGTAGACATATAATTTACAAAAGCAAATGAATCATAGTAACCTTGTTTTTGACCAGCCTAAAGATTTAAGTTTTGGGGGAAAGAATTCCTTAAAAATTTCTGTAGATGTCTATCTACCCAGGTTACTTATACCTTCGGAAGCTAATAATTAATGTGCAACAAGAAAATGGTATTTACACTCATATATCGTATCTAGGTTATATTGTAACACATGTAAAATGTATGGGATTACCTGTCATGGGGGGGGAGGGGATAATTTGGAAAAATGAATAAAAAAAATTTCTGTAGAAACTGTAAAATATTTTGGGAGATATTGGATACAGACCAATATCTTATACATTTTACCAAAATTTTGTTAATTTCTTAAAGTGGTAGTTTCATTTCTCAGTTAAATAATGCAATTGCTTAAGAATTCTTCAAAGGATGAAATGTTTTTATGTTGGAATCTGTTTTGTTTAAAAATGACCTTGAGCCCACAATTATCTTCATAATACATTATGGCCAAAATCAAAAGTTAATTTTAGACAGCAGATTCCAATATATGAAATATAGATGAATTGCTCAAATTATTTGCAGAATGAACTTTGTATCTCACTATCAATTTATATAATGAAATTAGAGAGATATTTTTATGAGAGAAAGATATTTGCCTCCAAAGATAATGGTAAAGAATCAAGAAAATTGGTTGGATTTTTAATCAGAAATGCTGGCCTCTTATGTGACTATGGACAAGTCACTAAGATTTAAATAGTATGTTTTCATATATATAAAATTAGGGAATTGGACAGATTCCTATGATAATTTTGTCTATAGTAAGCTTTTAAAAGTTTAAATAAAATAATCTAAAAAAAGTTTTCTAATTCAAATATTCTATAGTAAAAATATTACATTGAGTTTTTGTTTGTTTGTTTGTTTGGTTTGTTGTTGTTGTTTTAAGTGAACCTGTTTTCTAAATTAATCTGCCCTTAAGTCAGAATCAGATTTTTATCATATTGTGAGTTCCATTTGTTCTGGTACAATGTGAATGAATGAATGAATGAATGAATAGAACATTTATTAAGTTCTTATGATCAGAGCACTAACTGCTGGGGACACAAGTAGAAAAGATAGTCCTTGCTCTCCGGGAGCTTACATGCTAATTAGAGAGACAAGTTTTAGAAGATTTTGGCTGTAAGTTACATTGTAAAGTTGTGCCATTCTTAAGATAAAGTGAATTTTAAAGTGAATTCTATTGTATTTCCTTTAATGTCATTTCCATTGATCAAAATAGTATCAGTTTCTGATGTTAATGCCAAAGACTTTGATGACAAGAACCTTGTTTTCTAAAAAGATCTTTAGCAGCTGTGTCTGAAACATTTGTCAGACTGCACCTCCACCTCCACATGGTTTGCTTCCCAGGATGGTGGCTAAAGGCACTGGACTGGAATCAGTGATGATTAAAAATGTCTTGGGTTTAAAATCTTTTTTTTTGTTTTTTTGTTTTGTTTTGTTTTGAGGCTGGGGTTAAGTGACTTGCCCAGGGTCACACAGCTAGGAAGTGCTAAGTGTCTGAGACCAGATTTGAACTCCGTCCTCCTGAATTCAGGACTGGTACTCTCCACTGCGCCACCTAGCTGCCCCCTTGGGTTTAGAATCTTTAGATTAGTGGTGATTATTTCACTTGCTTGACACCCATATATCTATATCTATCTATCTATATGATATTGGCACCTTTAGGGTGCCTTGCTACTTAAGTTAAATTGACTTGCCTTGATTGGCGGTTGACCCAACTTAAGTAGCCAACTAATAATAATAATTTTGATTTCTTAAAGTTCTTTAAAGTTCCTGGGTTTATCTCTTGGAAGGAACACTGGAATAGCAATCAGAAGGCCTGGTATCTGTAATCCTAGTTTTTTTTTTTTTGTGTTATCTTGAGTAAGATGTTTAGTTAATTTCAAGGGATTAAATTTCCTCATCTTGTTTCATGAAAAAGCTTTCCTAGATCAATACCTTTATGATTCTGTGAGAAGTTTAAAAAAAATTTTGTTCCTTTTTGATCTAAAAACTAAAAAAAAAAATGCTGCTGCTTAAAGATTAATTTCTTGAGTTTTCACTGTTATCATATTGACAACTTCCTGCATTATTTGATAGAGAAAACTGGAGGCAAAAGTGAGCAGAGAATCAGAAATTGAAAGTTGGAGATAGGTTTAGTGAATTTAGAAAATACCTTTAGTGAATTTCTTGTATAAAATTTTATATCTTCAAAATTGTTATTAGTAGACCTCAGTTTTGGAGCATTTTTCATTTAATTTGTTAATTATTATTATTAATGTTTTATAGGTTGGGAGAATTTAGCAGCTTAGTGACTTTTAAGAGATTAGGATCTTTCAGAGCTTTCCATTATTTAGCCTGCTGAAAAGGATCTCATGAATTCTTGTTACCAGTGAACATTTAATGAATTGTTCTTATATCTCATGATTTTACTAATATTTTAAACTTGTACATTTTATGTGATCAATATGTTTCTTTCCTCCTCAGTATGTTTTTGGAGATTTTACTCCTGATGAGTTCAATCAGTTTTTTGTGACTCCTCGTTCTTCTGTTGAGGTAAGATCTTTGTTTTGTTTATTAGTCGTAGATTAATGATTTGGCTTTCAGTTTTTACTTTTTTGTTTAAAAGTGTTAGAAAATATTTTAGCTTATTTTTTTAAACATGGAAATTGATTGAAATTTGGACAAAAAAGGAGAATTGGGAAATAATGAAGAATAATGTGCATCATATAGTCTATTCATGGAACTTATACATTACAAACATCTATGTTAGGAATAGTCTGAGCATAGATTTTTTAGGGGGCGGGGTTTGCTTAATTTGGCTTTTAGAAAACGAATGTGTTGTATTATTTAGTGGTGTGATTTTTTTCCCCTCCCCTTCATTTGTTAGCTGTTCTCCCCCCCCCCCCTTTTTTTTTTTTCAAAGAAATTTAATTTGGTTAATGAGTTGTTTTTGAGTCAAAACAGCAGGTTTGGATGTTGTTTCCTCACATTTGTGTGTGCAGAATCACATAGAGACAGACATAGACATACATATTGTTTTCTACTTTAAGAAAAAAGAAGGAAATCCTAGACAAACCAGTATCAAGGATTTAGTCAAAAATTAATGCCTGGATATCAGGATACATTCAATTTAGTCCAGATTCTTAACAAAGTCTTCTACAACTATGGGGATGTTCTATAATCTACAGTTTTCTACAGTTATGGAGATCATGGTAATGACCCAGAGAAATTTCAGAAGTTTGAGTCAAGTAAAATTAAATTAGCTTATATGAAGCAGCACCTAAAATAAAGTATATTTATAAATGGTCAGTTAACTATTGATTATAATCATACAGAACATTAATTCTCCAAGGATTTTGATGGGTTAAGGTTTTAATTCACATACTTAAATTTATACCTATAATTGTCTTAACATCTAGATAACCATGAGCATAAAAGTTTTTAAATGGGAAGGATAAGTCCATTTTTTATGTAGGAACACTTTTTGAAACTGAGGTTTTCATAATTTAGGATGATTAGAAAATAAATATAAAATAATGAAGTTAGACAAAAATATTCTTAATTTAAAAATTTATAAACTAATCACCAGTATAAATATGCCTCAGCGCCACCCTCACTCCCCCCAAAAGAAAAGAAAACAAAAAGATAGTGGGAAGCAGTTCAGGTTTTCTACTTGTGATAAAATAACTATGATATAATGAAGTGTTGAAATTTCTTGAATTAAAAAAAAATTTCACATGTCTGCAGCTTCCACCATATAATGAAGCAATTTTGTGTGACACTGAAGCCCCAGAGGAACTACATGATGGTAAGTTAATTCCTAACTTTTTAATTTTTTAACTCAAAGTTTTCCTTCTTGGTTTTATACTGTGGACTTGTATAGCCTATGCTTTTATTTGGCAGGTTGTTTCAGAAATATTTGTTTAATATTTTATTTTTGTTCTGCACCTTATTACTGTTTATTCCATTTTAAAAACAACGTTTGCTTTAGAAAAAGGCATGTAGTGGTTAATTCTTTCTTTTTCCCTCAACAGTTCTCAGTGTCACAGGTATGTATCATCTTTCTTTGCCACCTTTCCTCTTCCTCCAAGGTTTGCCACAGGGTTTCTTGCATTGATGGTGATGTCGCCAGGTGCAGGGGCTTGCTAATCTTGGAGCATGTATGTGTTCATATTGCTGGTGAGTGGTAGCTTGGGTTGGCTGTCCTCATAGATTAAAATCGTTCTGAGCCTGTTATTGCCATGTTGGGAATTTTGGTGCCTTGTTGGCCTGCCAGTTTGTTACTGTCTTGTCATTGAGTGTGGGTCTTTTGTTTCTGTTCCTGAACTGATTTTTGTAGACCTTGTTTATTGAGATAGGAACACCTTTGTTGTCTTTAGTACACCATTTTATTACAGTATGGAGTAAGCGGTATAGGCTTGATGTCCCTTTTGAAACTAGTGGAGATTCTAAAATCTCGAGTTTTTTATAGTTTTAGATCACTTTTAACTTTTCTATTGACATTAAAAAAAACTGTCAACAGGAATTTCCTTGAAAATTTAAGGAGCTTACACTCATATGGCTTTCTCAGAATTAAGGGATGTTAAATGTTTGCTATCCAACTAAGAATTGTATGCACTCTTAAAAGTCAGTTCAGATTCTTGGGCTGGAACAAAATATGAAAATGAGTCCATCTTTAAAAGTCATTCAAGCTTGTAAAAAGCAAGTTGCCAGGTGACAGAAAAAGGAAAAGTTAATTTTATTATCCACTTGTGGGAAGTTCTAGGAAGTCAAAGCTATAAAAAACATTCTATTCATTGATAATTAAGAAAATAAAACAGTGCTTAGAGACATTAAATTGATAAAATATTGACACTGATTAAACTGTTCAACTTGTATATCTTCATTCCCTTACCCTGTGTTGGGGGCATTAATCAAAACACCTATTAGTTAAAAGAGAAAGCTCTCCTGATAAAAAACAAACAGTCATATTTTCAAAGGAATACAGATAAGCCCAAACTGACCTTTTATTGAGATCTTTTCACCCTTTTAAAAGAACCTATAGTATTCTATAGTAAGCCAGGTTTATTGGCTATCTACTCTAGTAATGTGCTTTATCCAGTAAAGGTCTGTTGTCAGTGGACCCAAGGAAATGATACATTTATAGAGTATTTTTAGTATGTGTATAAGTTTTAGTAGCTTAAATGTATTAAAAAGCTTCACTAACCTTAAAATGTACTAAGATTTAACAGGAATACCCTGTAATTTCTGGCGCTGAATGTATTGTACAGCTTGAAATTGGTATGTTCTAGAGTAGTACAGTTCTTTTTCTAAAATATTAAAGCAGGGGCAGCTAGGTGGCGCAGTGGATAGAGCACCAGCCCTGAATTCAGGAGGTCCAGAGTTCAAATCTGGTCTCAGACACTTAACACTTCCTAGTTGTGTGACTCTGGGCAAGTCACTTAACCCCAGCCCGGGGTGGGGGTGGGGAGTATATTAAAGCAACTTTTGGTTAGATTTTCTAGTATTTTGAAAGGACTCTTTTTGTTTTTGTTTTTGAAAGGAAAAAACTCTGTTTTGAAACCCTATTTAAAATTTGTTCTTATAAATTGGTTACATTTAACCAATTTTACCAGAGGAAAAAAAGCCATTCTCAATAAAAATTATTTTATAAGAAGTTAGTACTAGATAAATTTTCAGAGTCGACTTCACTAAAGCTTAAATGTTTTTGTTAATAATTGAGATGTCTTTTCCTATTTTCTAGAAAACTGACTGCCTAACTATCTTGTTTGCTCATTTAAGTTTTACCCAAAAAGTGGGTTTCTAGAAAGATTTTTCTTGGCCTTTCCTTTCATACCAGTTTATTGGATTGATAAATCGGGCTTTGTTTTACCTTTTCTTGCTCTTCAGTGTGCATGAGTTTGTTCATTGTGATAGAAAAAATGATGAGCAATTCAAGCTAACTAGGCAGGACAGGTGTGTCTTGTGCCCTTCTAATGTTAATCATCTAAACACTGTTAGTGCTTAGTCAGTATTTAATGATGCACCAGCGTATTGAAATGGTCACAGAGTTCCATTAATGTCAGACCACATTGTACATCTGTATTTACTACACAATAGTCACTTTTAAAATTGAGAATACACATGCTAAAGGAGCTATTTCTGCCTCTTATGAATAATCCAACTCCTGCTCAAGCTGCATGACAGCGCATACTAATTCTTAATAGACATTCGCAGCATACACCATAACGCATTGACAGGATACATTATAACCATTCCAAAGAGTATCTTGTCAATGTGTAGTATTCTTCATACCTTCAGGTACATCCATTTCAGTCCATGCAACATTGCATCCTCGAAACATCACGGAATGGGTTGAAACAAAGATGCGTGGAAGCAAAGTGGACTGTCAACTTATAGGTACAATAATCAATAGTTGATTTCATGAAATGGTCTTTCCTCTAGTATCCATTTTTTTTTTTTTTTAAAGAAACTAGATACATAAATGATGAACACTAGCAGTGAAATCAGTGACTGATTTATTTAAACTTTGTGTAGGCATTATGAATATTATTTTGGGACATTAGTGAGTGGTCAGATGTTTCCGCATTTCTTGTCTTAAAACAAATTACATATCGGTGCAAAATTAAGTATTAAAAGTGAAATGGGGCATACATTTTAAGGCAATTTGTAGGTTTAAGTAATAGGTGATGTTTGCTGAGTATAAGGAATTTATTATAAGTTTATAAAGCATATTTGTGGAAAAGGGGCCTGTCATGCTATGGTCTATGGGTTATGGAAGGGTTAGACACAACTGAACGACTGACCAACAAAAAAAATTACAGCAAAGACATAATTTTTTGTTTTGGTATCATCGTCCATAAGGAAATGGCCTTGTCTTTTCATGAAATTGATCCAAATTAAATCATTGATTTGAGAGCTGTATGTTTATAAAGTGTTTAAAAGTGTGTTTACATGTGTGTATATGCATAAATACATATACACATATCTACATACCCACACATGTGTATATATATATGCACAATATAGAGACTATACTCATGTCAGTTTTCCAGTCTATAAAAAGAGGGTTGGATTTAGGGTACTTTGGTGTTACATTTTAACACTGTTTAATATGTAATATGATAATGTCAGTATTGATAGCAGTTAAAATAAAGAAGACTGCCTCAAGAATCTACTTACATTACCCATTTTCCCCATCCTGTTCCACATTCATGCCTGAGTAGGTATCTTAAAACAAATGTCCTTAACCTTTATTAGGCCTCTTTGGCAGTATGATGAAACATACAAACCTCTAATTTTCAATAGATAAAATGAGATTACAAAGGAAACCAACTATACTTAAAGATACTTTTTTTTTTTCTCTTATCCAAGTTTATTGACTCCCCCAGAATTGATGATTGATAGACCCCCTTGGAGGTCCATGGACTCCACGGGAAGAACTACCCTTAGAGGCTAGAAGGAATCTCACAGTGGCTCACACTATACCTGGGTTAAGGGAGAGAATTGGTTGTGTATTTTTAAAAATTATTTGCTGAGTTTGATGGAGGTATTAAAATAAAGAATATAACAGTGAATTGTGTCAGCTGTGAGAATTTGTATATTTTATTTGCTTAAGTTGGGCACTCAAAATATAATTTCAAATTAATCACCTAGTGCATTTTTAAATCTAAGCTTTTATGTCTCCCATGGAAGTTTATATTAGCAAAAGGGGAATAAAATGTTGACGTTTCTAAAGTAGAGAACTTTTACATGCCACCTGGATGAGGATATCACAGTGTTAAGTATAATTGGATAGGTGTAAACTGAATTATGGTCCTTTGCATCATTATGTTTTTAAAATTAAGGCATTTGAGTAGTTTAATTTTTGTATATGCTACTGTGATAATTAATGAAATAGGTTTTATTATTTCAAATTTAGTTTATTTCAAGGAAAGGAAAAGGAGGGGAGGAAATAAGTTTCTTGTTCATTTAGTGAGCTGAGTTAGATATAAGAGTTAAAAGGAAGGGTATTTAGCATAAAAGCTCACTTGACAAATCTTGTAAATTTTAACAGGTCTAAATTGTCCATGTGTATATAAATGATAATCACTTGGCATAAAGGCTGAGTGACTCAAATAAAGCTCTTCTCAGAATAATTTTGCTTGATGCTTTGTAGAGGTCAGTTCCACACTGAGGAATTTAGTGAGATATTAGGGCTTTGAATCTTCTCCAATTCATATTCTATCAAAAATATGCCTTTTAAAATTTATGGATTTTTATTTTTTTTTTTTAAAGGATTTTGGTCTGAACCGGTGAAAAAAATAAAATATTTTCAATTTGTAAAAGCTTTTGTAGTGTCTTAAATTAAAATTTTTTGGGGGCACAGAGTCTATAAAATATTTATATAGAAAGTGTTGATTGTGGTAAGTATGGATTTTGTTTTGTTTCTCTTAGTGGTGATTTCAATTTCACCAAGTTATTGACATAAATATTTTTTAAAATTGCCCAATTCACATTTACTACTTTATAGATAAGGGCATTGAAAATATGAATTTATTTGAAGCTACATATTAAGGGAAACATCAGGATACCATTTGGATTATCTGAGTGGAAATTCATTTTGATTTAGGGTTTGTTTTTAAAATGCAAATTTGTAATAGCCTAGTAATTGAGAATAAAATACAAGATTATGTTTTTCATGATAGCAAAGCACTTTAGAATTGATTTTGTTTAGTTATAAAAGACACTTTCTTGCAGTAATAATGAATTCATAGATTTTTATCAAATTAGGGGGAAAAGCATAATATAAATGTTCAAAAAATAGGAAAAAAAAGAATAATATGAAGGATAACTAAATGTGATTTTTCATTAAAGATTGAACTTAATAGGGCATTATTATCTCTTCTTTTAAACAGGGGAAGAGTATCAGCGAATTGAGTTTGGTGTTACTGAAGTTATTGAACAAGATGAATCTTTACTGAATAACACTGACTACAGTATTTCAAGCACACTGAATCCTCAGGCCCCAGAATTTATTCTTGGTTGCACAACTTCCAAAAAGAACCATGATGACATACACAGTGAAACCAACTACAACTCCATCGACTGCCAGTTTGCAAGCCCTGTGCTTGCTTTGGATAATGGTTCTAATGCTGAAGCTGAAAATACAGAAAATGAAGGCCTTCCTGGAGGCCTTGGACAAAGGGAACGTAAAAAAAAGAAAAAAAGGCCACCTGGATATTACAGTTATTTGAAAGATGGCAATGACCATATCCCTACAGAAGCCCTTGTTAATGGTCATACAAATTCATCAGTACTGAACAATATAAGCACAGAGGAAACAGAATTTATGAGAAATATGCCACCGTCAGCTATATCAAGGACTTGTAATAGCCCTGAAAATTCTGTGGACTTCATCAGTGACACTGTGACTGATGATTCTTTTCCTAGAGCACTAGACAATATCAGGACTGCAGGGCAGCCTGAGGTATGCCATGTTACTAATTGTGAACAGTCTTGCATCCCTTCGGAGGCTGGCAGGGGTAGCCCATTAAGGACAGCAGTTGCACAGCCTTATACTGGTACTACTGAAAATCTTGGAGTTTCTAATGGACAAACACTTGAATCCTCTGTCGAGGGCCCAGCTGCCAATGGGGTAGAATTATACACTGTGGAAAGTGCTGACTCAGATCCAGCTAAGCATGAAAATGCTTCACCTACTGCTGAAGTCCCAACCCCTGTGACAGGATCAGTTTCTGTTAATCAGCCTGCTAAATCTTGGGCTAGCCTTTTTCACAATTCTAAGCCCTCTGCTTCCACACCTGTGGCTTATGTTGAAACTAAATATTCCCCTCCTGCCACATCTGCTCTGGTCCCTGAAAAACAGGTTGAAGTCAAAGAAGGGCTTGTTCCAGTTTCAGAGGATCCTGTAGCCATAAAGATTGCAGGTATAGTTAACAAAGATTACAACTGAGAGTGAAGACATGAACAATTGTAATTAACCTTTGAATAAGGATTTTAACTTTAAAAAAAAAAACACATTTTAAGAATGAGATTGAAGGGCCAAAATTATGTTACTGAAATTCTGAAGCATTGCAATTTTAAATCATCTGCCTATTTTATGGGAACTTATGAGGAATACTTACCTATTACATGATAAAAATGAAATAATATATACTAAGTACAAAGAATAATCACACTTCAACGTTAAGTGTTTAAAGTCTTATAGAGAAAACATATTTTCAGTTTTTGATCTTGTTCTATTACTCAGCAGTTTGAAGTGGCTTTATTACTTTAGGCTATAAGGGTTATTATATGCATACAGTGCAAACTATCATTTTAGTTTGTTCCCAGATGTTTGGGTTTTTTTTTTTTTTTTTTTTTTTTTTTTTTTTTACAAAAGTTTCACAATGCAAATAGTTGGCTTTTTGAAAAGGAACTCTTTTATAATGCCTATATACAAGCACTTGAAATTTGTTTTCAGAATTTTAACAAACTAGAGATTAAATTTGGACAGGAAAAATTTGGAAAATTTTTGTCCCAAGTTTACTTTAAAAATGCTACTACACAAAAATTCAGAGCTTAGGTTTCATGTGTTTACAGTAATGAGTTAACTTGCAAGGCTCTTTTTTTGTTTAAAAATTCAGAATTGACTGTGGTTTGAGGGCATGTATGCACAAAAAAAAAAAAAAAAGGAAAGATAAATTCTTTTTTAAAATTCCATTATGTCCAGAATTGAGACTGCCTCTGTGAAAGAAATATGTATTTGATGCAGCATTGTAATATTAAGTGATTGGGGGAGGGAGCAGCTAAATGCTACAATAGATAGGGCAGTGGCTCTGAAGTCAGGAGAACCTGAGTTCACTTGTTGCTTCTAACCTTAACTAATATGTGACCCTGAGCAAACCACTTAATCCTTAATCGAGCCTCCCTTCTATTTCCTCTCTCCCTTCCCCCTCATTGAATTATTGTGCATTGATGCAAATTTCTTTTGATCCAGAATTTCAGAATTTAGATTGTTACAGCAGAGTAACAAATGAAAGCATCAAAAATTTTCTTTTTTTTTAAAAAGGAAATTCTTGTAACAGTTGGTTGAAACAAGTTTTTATAAAAAGAAAAATCAGTAGGAATTAAAAAAAAATCTTTTAGGACATTTCACCTTATATATAAAAGCTACTTGATTGCTTTCTTCCCCCCCCCCCCCCCCCAGGCTGGGGTTAAGTGACTTGCCCAGGGTCACACAGCTAGGAAGTGTTAAGTGTCCGAGATCACATTTGAACTCGGGTCCTCCTGAATTCAAGGCTGGTGCTCTATCCACTGCGCCACCTACCTGCCCCTTGATTGCTTTCTTTTTGGCATTTTAGAATTGTTTAAAAAAAAAAGATCCCTCATTTTCAGTCAATTAATTCTTACTTTAGTGTATTTTATTTTAAAAAAGCAAAAGCTGCAAATCATCCCTTCTTTTTGGTGTGTATTGGTTGCAATTTATATTGATGTGAAGTTGAGCTTTTTCACTGCCAAATCAGTAGTGGAATTATACTTCTAATTTAGCATCATATCAGTCATTACATATGAAGCAAAAAAAAAAAAAAAAAAAAAGCTTGCTTTTTTGCCTTTGTAAAATTTAGGAGAGTAGTGTTTTCAAAATGGCATTTTTAGAATCAAATATTGTAAAAGTCCTTAAAAACCAGGAAAGACGTTCTGATGCCAAAGTAAAAATTTTTACTTATAGCAGAATTGTGGATCCTGGGGAAAAACCTATTCTCAACCATATTTTATTTTCTTTACTTCTAAAAAATTAGTTTTGTCACTTTTACAGATGTTGTTTTCCATAATTTGGTGCCTTTGAAGTGAAATAAACTTATTTTTCTCCTTTGCATATTTAGATTAGGAACCATTCTTTTTTTTTTTTTTTTTTTCCTTTTTCTTTTTCTGAGGCTGGGGTTAAGTGACTTGCCCAGGGTCACATAGCTAGGAAGTGTTAAGTGTCTGAGATCACATTTGAACTCAGGTCCCCCTGAATTCAAGGCTGGTGCTCTATCCACTGCGCCACCTAGCTGCCCCCCCCCCCCCATTCCATTTTTAATGTTTTATATTTGGTCTCACGTTCTTACGTGACCTCCAAAGTTAAAGGAACTGGGTTTAATTCTGGCTCTGCTACTTTCATTAACTTTCAGATTCTTGGTCATTCCTTTGGCTTCAGTTTCCTTCTCTAAAATGAATGAGGTTTTAGTTAGATGAGTTCTCAGATCCTTTCTATATAAAAATCTGACTATAATCCTATGATTCTTACTACCTATGTTGACTATTCATGGTCAAAAATATCATCAGATATTCCCAGCAAAATTGAATTGAGATTTGGTATATATTTAATTTCTTTTCCTATCCTTCCCATAACAGTTAATTGACTTTGTTTCTTAGGTTTTGCCTAGGCCAGTATTAGAATTTTTCAATGTTTGGATACACATCAGCAATTAAAGAAAACAATCCTTGAAGCATGATGCATGTATAGGGGATGTTAGCTTGAAATTTAAAATTAAAATTAAATTTAAACTATTCATTTAATTTATGCCAATTCAGAGTTGACTATATTAAGATAATTAAGAAGTAGACTGTATCCTATTTTGGAATGAGTCCACTAAGAGTTGATGTGAGAAGAAATACATTGGAAGACCTATGTAAATCTTTGGACCTGTACCTCTTACACTTTTTCCAAGAGAAATTCTAATTAACTTATATGATAAAATTAGATTACTCTTGTGAATTAATTCTATTACATACTTCTTGAGAAGGTACATACTTATGTGAGTACATAACATGCTTTGATCTTTCTATCAGACATTAAAAATACCTGGTAACAATTTGCAGAAATTTATTCTGCTTTATTCAAAATAATGCAAATTATGGAAGTCATATAACAAGAAAATTCTAGAGTGGTTTGAAAATACAATTCCTTTTCACATAGATCCCTGGCTTTTTCTTAATGTACCAATTATTAGAAATATTTTAGTTGAGTTGGTGGCAATTTTCCAAATTTTCTCTCAACTTTGTTAAGTTAATTAAGTTAATTCTCTCTAGTGACATGAAAAGCATGAATTATTTCATTAAAATTTCCCATTTTGTTATTTAAAATATTATGCACTTCAGTTTTTATTTTGGAGAGTATTTTTAAGTTATTTTACGTAAAGGTCATGACATCAAAAATTTGTATTAAAATAATATATTAAATTCTAGTTATTAAAAAAAGTTGAACTTTGTTGTAATGAGATTTGACCTGTATCAGATTATTAAGATGACTACATCACTTACAATGTAATTTTATGTTTATTATTGTATATGTGTAGTTTGAAATCAATGGGAAACTTTTTATGGGCAATCCTTTTTCTAGATTTTCCCACAAGCCACTATACCTGATTGCTTCTCCCAGTAATCCAGTAAGCATACTTCTGATATTATTTGGTGTGTATTGAGGAAGGAGTAGCTTAATTTTAAAATTGCCAGAGGCCAAAAAAAAAAAGGCAGAATAAAAAATACTATTTGAAAAAGAATTGTGCAAAGTACCTTGAAGCCAACTGTAATTAGTTTTTCATGGTTTTTTCCTTACCAAATAGTGCTTCCACCTTTTGTTCATTCTTCCCAAGTCCTTCCTTAACGCTATGTCTACTTACTGACGCTTCTTTTATAGCAGTCTGCATTGAAGTAGTACTGAAAAAGAAAGTTTTTAGAAACCAAAACATCAAGTTTCCTCCTTTATCTCAAGGAAGATGTGAGCCAGTAAGAGAAGTGGGGAAAGGGAGAGAAGGATAGATCTTCAGAGGGTAATCTCTTGTACTTTCTCAGAGGAAATGGGAATCCGCAGCTGAATAGGGGTTTAATGTAGAGAAACCAGATAAACTTAATAGCTTATCCCCAGTCAATCATTTTGAATCCCTAATATCTCAATATAAAGTAAATCATATATTTAAAATATGCATGTTATTTAGATTATTGATTATTCCCATTTGCATAAATAATGAAGAGTTTGCTGTACTTTTGATATATTTACTAGTTAGAATTTGACCTTTTTATTATATTTCTCAAAATTTTTTTTTTCTCTAAAGTTTTGCTTTAGTTGTGGCCATGTAGACAAACTTTTGGGGGGATGGGGAGATCACATCGTCTCATAGCTGTTCATTCTTATAAAATATCTTAACCTTTTTAAGGATATTCTTTTGTAATTTGCATTCATTATTCGTTCAGGATTATTTAAGAAAAATTGTCATTTACTGTGTAGCTTACAGGAAACAAATGTAATTTGGTAAATGTTTAAATAAAATAGAACAAAATTGATAGGAATGCAGTTCTAGCTCTGCTTCTCTCCTTATTTAACTAGTCATGACTCCTAGACAAGTCATTTCTCTGGATTACAGATAAGGGTCTCCCAAGTTTTCTTTTGGTGTTTAAAAAAATTAATGATTCTGTTTGTTCAGTGAAGAAATATAACTGATGATTTAGTTTTGTTACTCTTTATCATTTATATGTGAGGTGAGGTACTGACACTACATCATTAACTAAAGCCCATTTGGCTGTCTTGGAGACCAGAATAAAGCTCATAGTGCTAGAATGTCAGTTAGGAGGAACTTTATAGTCTGTTCAGTCTGGTTCAGACTAGAGACTTTTTTACCTAAAAGTAAGAAAATGAAGTCCTAGAGAAGTAAATTCATAAAACAGTACCTTTTCATGAAATGGTCCCTTTGATCCTCCATCTTTATTTGTATTATTGGAGTCATCCCCTACTTACACTTTAGCTATTCTTGTCCTTGAATAGTCCATAGTCTGTCTTGTAAAACCTACCACAGTAAAGTAAAACACATTTTACCAAAAAAGTAAAACACAAGACTGTGTTGAATGTTGGTGTAACTTTCAAAAGCCTATATTTCCTTAGAAGCAAGCAATTTCCTTGTTTAAAAATGAATAAGATAGTTCAGATTCATTTTAAGTCTTCAATTTGAATAGGTTATTTAGAGTGAAGTATATATTATATTGCCAGAATACTTCAGTGGTTTTTAGAAAAATCACGTGTAGCTATGAGATTATGGTAATTCAAGACATTACCAAAATACTGTGTTCTTTTGCTGAAAATTACCAAAAAGATAATTATGGTGTGTATCTCTATTCTGTAGGAACTAAAGTTCAACTGTCCTACTCTTAAGACATAAGGTATTTCTGTAGCCAATGGGTAGTAGTAAATTTTGGTCACTTTGCTGTCCTTCACCAGATCAGGTGACCAAGATAGCGTGTTCCACCAAATGGGTGTTATTGAGGAAAAGAAAGAGACTTGGAGCATATTCTGGACAGTTAGGAAGATCACAGAAAAGCAGGTCAAGAACATCTGAATGTCGGTTACGTGTCAATTAATGAGTCTTATGAATCAGTGAAAATTCTGCACCTGAAGTTTTCATGGATTTTAAATGGTAATATGACCTTTAAATCCTAATTTTAATGGGAAATCCAATTTTAATGCATAAAATATGCATACTAGCAAAATGTTACCTTTTGTGTAAGAAAATCTACAATGCTTGAGAAGTGTTACTGATTTTATTACAACTAATTAATATATGTAGAAATTTAATGTATGTCAGCTGTGTATGGTGTACATTAAAAATAAGCTATCAAGTGACTGAATTTTTTTATGCTCCAGCAGATTTCATAAAGTTGAACTCTTTATCCACTGATTATAGTGAGTCAGCACTTAAGTTCCTGATTATTGAGTTCTCATTTTCTTTGCTTATGGTAGTATAAAATAATCCTTTTAATTATAGCTTATTTTGAAATCTTTTGCAGCTAGGTAGTAATGCACACAAAAAGGATGGATAGATGTGGGACTTCATCTACATAGAATTGTTGATTGTAATGTGGGTTGCCAAAGAAGGATTGGAATATAAGAATACTACTTCTCAAATGAAACAGAATAGAAACTCCAATAGTCAACTTTTAATTGTATTAGTCAGATAGATGTAGAGATCATGTGGCATAGCTTAAAGTTTATAGTTGACTTAGGGGGATACGAAGGAATATTTTGCTATTTCAAATGTATTCCCTACGTAACTCAGATCGACATCTCACAGAAATGAACATATGGTAGTTTTTGAAGGGAATTGAGGTTGGGGAAGAATGTATTAATTTTTAGAAATAAATGATTGTTTCATCTTTGAAGAAGAACATGCTTCAGAGCTTGACTTGATTTTGACAAGCTTGGGTTCTGAAACCTTGTTTAGGTTAGTTCATCTCTCTGAGCTACAATTTCCTCATTTTACAGATGGGGACAGTAATACTTGAATTACCTGCTTTCCAAGGTTGTTAAAAAAGCATTTTATAAACTGTCAAGTACTATGCAAATGTGAACTCTATCAGATCATCATGCCAGAAATCTCAGTCATATAGTAAGCCCTATCACTGTTTATTGTCTCATTCCTAATTTTTTCCTCCATCATTAAGAGTGCTATTAACCAAGTAGTCACTTGTCAGGTGACAATGAAGGGAACTTTTCTCCTTGAGAGCTGCTCTTTTCAAATTTATAAGGTTTATAAGCCTTTTCTAACATTAGACCTATGATTCTTTTTAAAAATTTTCTTCTTTTCTTCCTCCTGTTTACTTGCCTAGGTATTTAATATATTGTCTCCTATTCTTGTCTGATTTTCCTTTTCATTCTAATGCCAGTGTTTCTCAGTCCCCATCTCTGCCTTCTCATGTTTTTCCTACCTGATTGTTAAATGGACTGACTTCCTAGCCATTGCTATCTTCTGCTTCTGATTGTATGTTCAGAATCTTTATGTCTTTCACTGAACTGCAAGTTTAATACAATATAGTAAGCTTTATTTAAGCAGAAGTACCAATAATACTGTGAACTTTAAGCAAATTTTCCTTAATTTTACTATTGTAATTCTTAGTAATTGGCTATTTTTAGTGGTAACATGAGAACATTTAATTCTTTTGTGCAGTAATATTCTTTGGCCACAAGATGGAAGAAGACATTCATTTGTGAATAGTGTAAAATACTAATCCATAGCATGTTTATTTTGTGGCCTTTGTAATTATTTCACCAAGAAAATGTCTAATAAATGGGCATCTTAAGTATAATTTGACCATAGTATCTTCTAAATGGTCTTAGCTTTTTAAAATGTTAAATTAGTAACTTTTTGTTACTAATCTTTACTTTTTGTTGAAATGGAAATTATATGGATCCATAAGAAGGTTATAAAAATTTAAAGCTTAATTTTAAAGAATTAAAGTTGATATTTTTCCTCAGATATTTCATAAGTAGACATCGTATAAACTTGGAAATTGATGATGAGCTCTTTTAGAGAATTATTTTAAGTTTACTTCTGTGATAATTTAACAATCTGTGATATTTGCCTTTGCCATATAAAAATTATGAGATAAGTGTGATGATTAGGTGGATATGTTATGATTTTATCATTGCAGATACCCCTTCTACCAATTCCCTCCCACTCTCTGACTCTATATTTATCTAGTATAGTGGAGACTTTCCTTTATGTCTCTTGAGATTATGTAGTTACCAGCAGAGCAACTGATTTGTTTCTTAATTTATAATTAGTCTATCCTTTTTTCATATCATACATTTCTTTGATTACATTGTAAATGAAAATGTCAACTGTGTTCTCTTATATTTAAATTTACCTTAAAGAAATTGTTGCCCTTCCTTTCACATAAGTGAATGTTTATTATTTGATTGCTTACTTTGAAGAAATAAGGAAAAATTTAAAGGTTCATATAATTTGAAATAGAAACATTCCATTGAAAGATAAGTGAGGTATAAAGAGCTTTCGAATATATGAGTGGTTGTGTATCTTATTTTAAGACAAAGTTCAAACAAATGCTATAAATAAGTCAGTCAGTTGAGAATTTTTAATCTCTATAAGGGTAGATATGTCCTATGTATTTGTATTTCAGAGGACATAGTGCAATGAAGGACACTTTGGCAGAATATTTTAAAATTAAATTAGTGTTTTAAAGTTAATTAGGGACAATGTTTTGGTTAACTTACATTTCTGTTAACTTCTTACAAAATCCTCCCCAACATTTCTGAGATAGTATTAATCTGATTTTTAAAGTGAAGAAATTTGGGGAGGGGAAGTGATTTGCCCAGGGTTGCACAGTCACTGAATTGCAGGAATCTCCAAAGCCCATGCACTTTCCTGTTTATCATGGTAGCTTCTATAAATAATGGACAACCCTTATTTGAATACTATAACTTAAAAAGTAGGAAGATGGTTGTAACAGTGATCATATTTCTGTAGCTCTTTATATTTTATAAAATACGTTCTTAACAAAGATCTTACAATGTAAGTGTTATTCTGATTTTATAAATAATTGAGGTTTAAGAGAGTTTCAGTGACTTACCCAGGGTCACATAGGTAATAATTGTTGTACCTGGGACTTTAGGTCAGATCTGCCATCTCGACATTCAGTTCTCTTTACACTGATCCATGTGGTATTTACATGAAGTAATTTTTCTCTTTTAGAAGATTCTGGAAAATATGGAAAAATTTGAAGAATGTATTAGTCTCCTGCAAAAAAAAACTATAATAAATAAACCCAGTATTTTAAACTCTGTCTTGGAAAGAATATTGGATTTGGAGTTCAGCTATCTGAGTTTGAATCCTTCTCTCAGTATCTGTGTGACTTGAAATGTCTCTTGATTTTTATATTTCATCTAGATGACTTTTGAAATTCTTTTTTTGTTATCACAAATTTATGATTTGGTGATCTTTTTATGTCAGATTATAAATTGGCACCATCTTGAAATGGACATGTATTTGCAGTTAATAAAATAAACCACAAGGGGATGCCAAAGACTTGATTTTAATGTTGTAGAGCCATTGAATTTACATTTTGCCAGAACTGATAATCATAATCTAAACAGAATGCCTCCCAAATTGACATTTTACTGCATTTAAATATTTTGTGAAGAATTGGTGAACTTGCAGTTAATTTTTTAATACCTTATTTTAACTAGAAATTGTCTTTGCCTTTGGAATTTTTCATATGTACATTGCAATTTTATATTTCTGGAGACTTATTTATTTGAAATAACTAATTCTGGATATTATCTGTGTATAGGAGACTACTGATAAGATTTCAGTTTTATTGTCATACATCACCTCTTGTGATGAAAATATAACAATCTCTTCATATGCAGAAAAATTGCATGAAAGAAAATGTTTATGGAATAATTTTTTAATGCTTCCTGTTTTTTGAAGGTTGGGTTCAAACTTGAAGAAACAGCAGAAGGGACTTGAGTGATAGAACCAAGGCTCTTGAGGAGATAGAGGAAAGGAAGGCACCTCTTCTTGTCTGAAACTCTAGAGGAAGAGGAAGTTGAGAGTATCAGATATTCTCAACCTCACATAAGGGCAGTATAGAAGATAATTTCTGGATTGGTTTCTGTTAAAAATTGTGTTCTTAAGAGGTCAATAAAACAATAACCACATGAATTATTTATTTTAAAAAGTAAAATGTCATTAACAGGCACTAAGATGACAGTTTTGTCACTTGTAAGTATAGTATATGTTCTAGACTCCAGTGAGAATTTAAAGGAATTGAATTAGGGCAAAGATAATTTCTTTGCAATTGGACTTAGCCAATTGGAGAGCGAGTTTTATTGAATGTGTTTCATTGCTAAATTGCTTTTCTGAGAATGGGACATGTAATTGTTTGTAGCAGAACATTTTCACCATGCATCTAAAACATATTTAGTTAATAGGAGTTTCAGATAAATTCAGTTTCCATTTACAAAATGCCAGTGTTGTTAGATTCTGGGAAAGATAGAAATAAAAGCCTGTCTTCCTTCATGGGACTCTGTCTAAGGATTGGACTTAAAGTAAAATCTATGGTGTGTAAGTGATTATACAAAAGGGCACATCTATAATGAGAGGGAAACCACTGCTTTCTGAGGCCGTCCTTCTTACCTCTGCAATTTCTAACATTGTTTCTAGTCTGCCCTGTAAGCCAGATGCAGCATATATGTGACAGCCCTTCAGGTACTTGTAGACAGCTGTCATATTCCTTTTCAGTCTTCCCTTCTACAAGTTATACATCCCTAGTTTCTAAAACTAATCCTCACGTGAGATTATCTTAAAGCCTTTTGCCATCCTGGGTACCCATCTCTGGACATTTTCTAACTTTATCTCTTTCTTTCCTAAAATGTGGTAACAAACAAGAACTGTACATAATATTACAGATGTGGTCTGTCTAGGCCTGAGTACAGTAAGAAATATCATGTCCCTAATTCTGGACATAATGCTTCTATGATTGCATGAGCTTTATTGTTTGCCATGTCACATTGTTGAGACACTGAATTTTCAGACCACTAACACTTTCTTCAGATCTTTTGTAGACAAATGTTATCTAACCATGCCTACCCTGTCTTATATATTTGAAGTTTGTTTTTATAGCTGTGGTAACTGAAAAACTATGCCTATTAAATGTCTTAATCAATTCCACTCAGTGTTTATTTGAAATATACAAATTACTGTCTGAAGTCTAAAGAAGGAAAGAAAATTTCCAGGGAATGAGGACTCAAGAGAGTACTAAGATAAAAACTCCCAGTTGTAAAATAACAAGTGAACAGTGCTTCATTCACAGTTAGGTAGAAGTGGCAAATGTTAGAAACACATCACCTATCCATTTACTCCATTTTTTGGATACTATCTTATGTGACATTACTTTGTTAGATTCATAGACTTAGCAACCAGAGGGAAATTTGTATAAACAGTTTCATTATAGGGAAACTGTTCCTTTATGTTTCCAGCAAAATATGAAAATCTATGTAAAATATGGTATAAATGGAAAGGTTATTGGGCTAGAATCAGAGAACTCAAATGCATGATTTAACCTCTTCCACTTATTAGCTGTCATATAGAAAAATTTCTTAAACATACTAATATTTGCTTTGCCTACTTTATAGCATTGAGAAGTGAGAAAATATATGTGGAAAAATGTAAAGCATTATATTAGTAATGGGAATTCTAAAACTTGTCATCTGGAATTTTAAATTTGTATATTTGTTTATACTTAGGGTAGAGGGAATCAAGGAAGATGTATAATTAATCAATATTTCTTGTATTTAAAAAGCTACAAATTTTCAAGGAAATTGCTTAATAAAAAACAGTAAAATTATGTTTATTTTTCTACTTTGCAAAGTAGCTTTTTGATTGGCCTTATATTTGCATCCTAAGTTCAAAACACCATTATTCTAGGCACCCTTTTGAGACTTAGGTTAAAGGTTGTGGATAATAGAACTAACATCTCTAGGTCTGTCACTCCACACATTCTGAGTTGAGGAACAAGGAAAAGTTGCTACATCAGATTCAAAATCTTGTATGATGAGATCTGAGAGCCTGTTATTTCTAAATTGCAGACTGCCTTATATGCATGATTTGTCTCTAGGAAAAAAATTGATAGCTATGTTAAAAATGTTTACATTTAGACTTTTCTAAATCAGTTTTTTTAAAAGGGAGGCAACATGGTTAGTAGCGTTGATCTTTGGGATCTAACTTTGATTTGAATTAAAGCTATTGGTATGATCTTGGGCAAATTAGTTAATTTTTCTGGGCTTAAATTTTTTTAGGAAGTTCTACTAGAGGTTTTTTAAGATCCCTTATAGTTAGTCTTGTGACCTGGGATTTTGAGAGGAAACAATAAGTGCTTGACAGTTTTGTTTTTAGCAATTTTGACGCTTACTCTTTGAATATCTGAAATCTTGTTATGCATGTTACTGGGATATAGACCAGAGGTGTCAAACATGCAGCCTCAAGTTGGGGTGAAACCTTTAAAATGTACTTGAGATACTGTTAACAAAATAAATAAAAATATAACAGAACACAGATAACTTTAATACTTGGTTTTCTAAGTCAGTATGCTATCTATAGGGCTCCTTATGTGTAGTTTAGTGATCCTCATTTCTATTTGAGTTTGAAACCATTGATGTTAGCAGATAACTAAGCATTAATTTTTTTTTTTTTTTAAAAAGATGCCTTTCACTAGGAAAATAAAATTAAATCAGTACGGTATAAAGTTACAAAGATTATGAAGGTAGGTAATCTAATTCTCCTTTAGATTAACTCCAATCTTATTTTTATCAAAAAGACTTATTTTAAAAACTTATAGAGAAAAATAAATGCAACTTAACTAATATTTTCCTTTTCATGTATATATTTTTTAAAGGTAGGACTTGTTGGAAAATGGAATGAAAGAATTGCTTTACATGATATTTGTTTATTAAATGTGTGTTATCTTTAAATCTACAGAATTACTAGAAAATGTAACGCTAATACATAAACCAGTATCTTTGCAACCTCGGGGGCTGATCAATAAAGGAAACTGGTGCTACATCAATGCTGTATCCTTTTCCAAAGTTTACTTACCTTTTTTTTTTCCCCAAGCCATCTTTCTATTCAGTTTAATACAGGTGCTCTTAACTTGAGGTTTGTGAACTTATTTTTTTTTTTAAAAGGTTTTAACTATTTTCATGTAATTTGATTTCTTTTAGCTTGTAAATGTTAATAAATCAAGACTTATGAGTTGAACTAAAATTTTCAGGTTTTCCCCTGAGAGCCAACTCAAAGTTGATAACCATTTATCATTGTTAGGTGTACCATATTGAAGTAGAATTAAAACTTGTTTTTTGATCAGCTGGGATTTGTATATACAAATATATATATACACTTTGTATATACAAATTTGTTTTCATAATAAACTCCTACATGGACTTGAATGTGAAAGGGAAAGAAGTACATGATTGGTTCATTCTTGTGTGCTTAAACATGATTTTCTTGTTTTACTGAAGTTTTAAGTGATTGAGTATTTGAATTTGTTTTAGGGAAACACCATTTCTTGTATTTCCTTTATCCTTCCTTAATGTTCTTATTTAGACTCTGCAGGCATTGGTTGCTTGTCCCCCAATGTATCATTTAATGAAGTTCATTCCATTGTATTCCAAAGTGCAGCGACCATGCACATCAACACCCATGATTGACAGTTTGTAAGTACCATAGTTAGGAGTGTTCATTGCTGTGGGGCCTGTCTTTTACCCTATCTTTTGAGTATTGTTATGACTGTTACATGAGTTTATGGATTAATTTTCACGAATGTGATCAAAGGTTAAGTCTTTAAAACCATTATGGGGAGGAAAAAAAAAAAACATGTTCAAAAATAGCTATCAAGAAGATGGTTGTGAAAAATTGGTAGTTGAGGAAGACCCTATTCTTTTGGTTTGGGTCTTTTAGTTAATATGGTTGTAAATATCATTTAATATGCTATTCTGTGATCCAAAAAAAAAAAAATTCCACTGCTATTTTTCACATCCTTTTCATTTTACTTCTAGTGTTCGACTAATGAATGAGTTCACCAATATGCCAATACCTCCGAAAGCCAAACAAGGTAAGTTGAATGGTTAAATAGTGCTCTTACTACTATACAAAGTGAACAATAGAGATGTATAAGATTAAATTAGCTTAGTTTATACTTCTTATTAAGCACAATATCCTCATTTTATTGAAAATATTTCATTATAGATTTGATAATCTGAGTACATATCAATTAGCCAGTAACTATTAAATAATTGTTATATGTCTTATTTAGAAATAGTCATTTCTTTTGTTATATCTTCTTTCTCCCATTTCTGAATATGCTTTTATTTTTATATCTTGTGTCTTTTTTCTCTTTTAGCTCTTGGTGACAAGATAGTAAGGGATATCCGCCCTGGAGCTGCCTTTGAACCCACTTATATATATAGACTACTGACAGTTATCAAGTCGAGCCTCTCTGAAAAGGTTGGAGATTCTTCTATAATAAGTAATATTATAACTTAATATTATAGCACATAACATTAAGTTGTGGCAACTAGATGCCTCCACAGTTAGCATTTAGTTATACAGACCTGAGTTCAAATCTGGCATGTGACTTAGTGGCTGTGTGACAGTGGGCAAGTCAGCTGTATGGTCATTTTATACTTGAGGGAAGAGACTTAGAGAAGTTACATGCTCACAGTCCTTTAGCCAGTGTCAAAGGTGGGATTTGAGCCCAGGTCCAATACTTTTTTCATTAAGGCACATTGCTTTATAGATATTTTGATCTCAACTGGAGCTCATTATCACCATTCACCATGATCCTTTTTATACCCCTTTTATTCCTTCTATATTCTTACAGTGGGTCAGTAGGAAGGGTGATGGAATTGGAGTCCTACTATGTTCAAATTTTAGCTCTTCTTGTTTACTTGTATGATTTCAGGCCACATTTAACTTTTCTGTTGTCTCATTTGCCTAAAAATAAATAAATAAATAAAATAAAAGAAGTTGGATCAGATGACTTCTGAGGTCCCTTCCAGCTATAACTTTATCATTAGAATCCCTGGTAAAAGGTCTGCATAATTCCCTCATACTCTGTTGAGATGAGAACTAAGTTCTCAAAGGGATAATTAAAATCTAAAGATAGAAAGAGCATCTTGTTTCCCCAAAAGAGACATCAAAAATGAGGGGTGGGCAAGTCAGGTAAATAGTTTTGCTTGAATTACTTGCAAATATTTAAGAATGATAAATCTTGGTTTTTCTTTTAAGGGTCGACAAGAAGATGCTGAAGAATATCTAGGATTTATTCTAAATGGACTTCATGAGGAAATGTTGAACTTAAAGAAACTTCTTTTACCAAATAATGAAAGTAGGCTATCTCAATTGCTTTATTTGACACAAAATTGTGTTGAAAAAGTTCCTAAGAACATAAATGTTTAATGGCTGTTTTTCCTACTATTATTCCTTTCCATTTAAAAAAAAGAAAAGTTTCTCTTTCTCCCTCTATCCCCAGGCGACTGGGGTTAAATGACTTGCCCAGAATCATACTACTAGTAAATGTTAAATGTCTGAGGCCAGATTTGAACTCAGGTCCTCCTGACTTTAGCGCTTGTGTTCTATCTACTACACCAACTAAATGTCCTAACAGTAGTTTTTAAATGTCTGGCGATACTAGCTATGGGTATACTTGTAGAAAATACTTATACAATATTCAAAATTTAATTAAAATGTTTTCTTTTTTCTTTTCATTTTTTTTAAATTAAAGCTTTTTATTTTCAAAACATAAGTATGGATAATTTTTCAACATTGATCCTTGCAAATTCTTGTTTTCCAGATTTCCCTCTCTTCCTCCACCCTCTCCCCTAGATAGATGGCAAGTAATCCAACATGTGTTAAATGTTAAAAATATATATGTTAAATCCAATATATGTATATATGTATTTATATAATTATAGTTTTGCATAAGAAAAATCAGATCAAAAAGGGAAAAAATGAGAAAGAAAACAAAATACAAGCAAACAGCAGCAAAAAAGAGTGAAAATTCTATGTTGTGATCCCACACTCAGTTCCCACAGTCCTTTCTCTGGGTGTAGATGGCTCTCTTAATCACAAGATCATTGGAACTGGCTCGAATCATCTCATTATTGGAGTCACATCTATCAGGGTTCATCTTCCTATATAGTCTTGTTGCCTGGTTCTGCTCATTTTACTTAGCATCAGTTCATGAAAATCTTTCCAGGCCTCTGTGAAATCTTCCTGCTGATCGTTTCTTATGGAACAATAATATTCCATAATTTATTGAGCCATTCTCCAACTAATGGGCATACACTAAGTTTCCAGTAGGAATGCAATTTCTCAAGAAGCATAAAGATACTGTCTTCATTATGAAAAACTTGGAAGTTCTTGCTATTTGTAAGGTGTTAATGTTAGGTAAAATCTGAACACCATTTTGCACTGATACTTTCCAAAAGTATCCAAAGCTTTTTGTAAGAGTATTTGTACTTTTAAATTGAATTTTAAGTTGAATTTTGAGGTTTTCCCATCATAGTACAAATTCCCAATGACTTTTTTTTCTTATTATAGCATATATCTGAATTAAAAATGTGTATACTCTTAAGTAGACTCAAGAAGTAACATCAGCTATATTTTTCATTTTGATTAAGTAGTTTGTATATTGACTAAATATTTAAAAATATATTTTTGCTAATATTTTTTATAAATAAAAATGTAAGCTATATTTCCCTTTCAGAATTTTCAGTTTCCAATGGACCTGAAACACACTCTGTACCTGAAGATGAACAGGAACAAGGAGAAGGTAGTGAAGATGAATGGGAACAAGTTGGTCCCCGGAACAAAACATCAGTCACTCGGCAAGCTGACTTTATTCAGACTCCAATTACTGGCATCTTTGGGGGACACATAAGGTGCGTCACTTTTTAAAAAGATTTACCATTTATGTATAATTATTTTGGTACTTCGCCAACTTGATGTTATTTGGCTCCAGTATACTCTTATTACTCTTCAGAATTGCAAGTTTGAAAGGGACCTCAATGGTCTGGCTTTCTGCAGCACTTCTTCCACTTCAGCATACCTTTAATTCTGGGAAGATATTTTTGTACAGTGACAGACATTTGCCTCTGGAGCTTTCATCCATTGTTCCTGTTTCTCTCCCTAGGCAAAACTGAACAGGTCTAGTTCCTATTTCAAAATGTCATGTTTTCCCCATTTTTTGGTAGCCAGTCCTCCTAAGATAAGAATAACTCAAGGCCTTCTACTCTCCTCGTTGCTCCCTCTCTTCTGAATATTGTCCATCTTATCAATGTCCTCTGTAAATTGTGTTATGTAGGACAGAACACCAAGTTCTGGATGTGACCTGATCAGGAAGAGTGGGACAGCCATGCCTTTTCAGCATCTCTGCCCCTTTAATGTGGCTTTGTGGACTCCCAAGAAGCTTGCTGTCCAGATCTTCATCAGACAGACACATTTCAGGCATCTGTGTCCAAACTATCCCCCTTTAAGAGTAAGATGTGTATTCTTTTGAGCCCCAGATTGATATTTTTCTCCATCAACTTTAATTTCATTAGGTGACTGTCATCTGAAAATGAGCCATTTGGTCTACCCAGCAGAGCAGGTAGACCAGTGGACTTGGCAGTTTGGAAGTTCTGAGTCTGTGCTCTTTCTCAGACCTTAGTGTACTACTCTGCACCACACACTTTTTCAGACTCAACCCATCAATAAAATCTTCCAAGAGGCTTGATTGGGATGGTTAGGAACTGGCGATATATGTGATGCCATTTGTAAATTTTAAAATTACAGACCATTGGTAGAAATATTAACTTAACAAAGGCTTGCACATGGCTCCCTGGAGCACGCCAGTGGGGTCCTCTTAAAATCAAGTTGTACCTCTTTAGCCCCTCTAGGATTTTGAATTAGAGTTTAGCTAAACACTCTCATGGTACAGTTTATAACCACTCCCAGAATTGTAACCTATTCAAAAAGTAGTAGATTTGTAATGTAAACACCTTTGTTACTTATTAGTTGTGGGACCATGGCAAGACACTTTGTTTTCCTTAGTTTCTTTATCTAGAATTTAAGTTTGAATCAGATTATCTTTACAGCCTTTTCTAGCTCAGAATGCTGTGATCCAATTCTAGGAACCAAAACAAAAATCAGTAATGCCAGTGTGCTTTGGTAGAAAATGCAAAATCAAAGCTATTGCTAAGTAGTCAGGTCTAAGAGACCACCCATTGCTTATTTTGCACACAATGGAATAGAGCTAGAATATTCTATGAAAATTTCAAATGAACAAAACCTTTAAATATAAAAACAAATCAAAGAAAATAATTAACCTAATTTTTTTATCATATTTGTTTTATGAAGGGAGAGATTTGTGCTTAAAATCCTACTCTCTCGTCACCCAGCAGACCACGGAAACAGCATTATATGTTGAACAACTAAACTGTTTTCTTTTCTGAGGCAAGATGAGAGAGCAAGAAATCAAGTTAACTATTGGCATATTTATCTTTTTTCTTTTATGTCATATTAGCCCATTTTATGGGTAGAGGGGGTACCTCAAAGTTGTTTTAATTAGCATTTCTTTAATCAGTAATGATTTAAAGCATTTTTCTTATAACTATTGATAGCTTTGATTTTGTCTTCTGAATATTGCCTGTTCTTATCCTTTGACTATTTTTCAAATGGAAAATGACTTTATTTTTATAAATTTGGCTCAGTTCTCAATATATTTGAGAAATGAAGCCTTTGTCAACTTGCTGTAAAATTTTCCCCCACTTTTCTTACTTTCTTTATAATTTTGTCTGCATTGGCTTCCCCCCCCCAAAAAAAAAGTTTAAATTTATTGTAATCAAAATAATCCATTTTACTTCTCATGAACTTCTGTGCCACTTGTTTGGTCTTTCCTTATCTGTACATAGGAAATATTTCTGTTCTTCTCTAAAATTTACTTATAATATTACTCCTTTTGCCTAAGTCCTGTATCTATTTTGACCTTATTTTGGTATACAGTGTAAGATGTTGGTCTGTGTCTAGCTCTGCCAAATTCTAATTTTTTCAGGAGTTTTTGTCAAAAAGTGAGTTCTCCCAAAAGATTGGATCTTTTGTCTATCAAACATTGGGTCACTTATTAGTGTATTGTGTGCCTAAACTGTTCCACTAACCAGCCATTCTATTTCTTAGCCAGTACCAGATTGTTTTCATGATTACCACTCTGAAATCCAATGTTGTTAGGCTGCTTTCTTTCACTTTTTTTTTCTAACTGAGTCCCTTGATGGTCTTGACTCTCTACTTCCAGATGGATTTTTTTTTTAAGCTCTATAAAGTAATTCTTTGGTAGTGTGATGTAATGCTGAATAAGTAATGTAATCTTATATTGGCTCAACCTATTTACAAGCAACATGGCTCTTGTTAAGATCTGTCTTTATTTGTATGAAGAGTGTTTTGTAATTGTGTTTGTATAATTCCTGGGTATGTCTTGAAAGGTAGACTTCTAAGTATTTTATACCGAGTGCAAGAAATTCACTTTCTTTCAGAACATCTTGACAAAGTAGAATTTAACTGAAAAGAGTTGCAAACTGGTGATGGAATATATTGAAAGTGTTGTAGGGGAGTCATATGAGTTGTATAACGTTCAACTTGGAGGAAATGATTTGCTCTGTTTCAGATTATCTTTGTTATCTGGCCTTTTGAAATAGATTAAATTTTATCTTCCTTTTACCCAATGATTAGCTTCAAGAAGTAATGGCAAAACTTAGAGTTTCTTTAATCTTTGTTTTTCTATTTTTTTAGATCTGTGGTTTACCAGCAGAGTTCAAAGGAATCTGCTACTTTGCAACCATTTTTTACTTTGCAATTGGATATCCAGTCTGAGAAGATACACACAGTCCAGGATGCATTGGAAAGTCTGGTGGCAAGAGAGTCTGTCCAAGGATATACCACAAAAACCAAGCAAGAGGTATTTCCTCAGAGACAACAGACTGTGAGGGAGAGAACCCTGGGTTAGCCAGGGGAAGATGGCAGAGCAAGAATTTGATCCAAAGTTCCCAGATACATTGTTCTCTTCACTACACTAGATTATTCAAAGCAGCTCTGTTGGTATTAAAATTTATTTTTATTTTATTTTTTTGGTATTGGAATTTAAAAATCAGGTCTTCAGGAGAAGGAATGTGGAAAAATTATTCTGTCCAAGACATGTTTAATTTTATTTTTCTTCCCTAAATTAACAATGATTTGTCAGTTGTGTAATTATTATATTATTAATTTAGCCTAAACTAAGACAATTGAACCCAATAGATTTTGGTTTCCTTATATTTGCTATAATGCCAGTTTCCTTAATGTGAATTGAAAATGTATTCAGTTTTAAACTCTCAGCATATAATGGTCCCATGGTATTTTGTGACATTGGCTAAATTCACTCTAAATTCAATCAACAAGTATTTACTAAGCTTCTGCCACATGCCAACCATTATGGTATGTCCTAGAGGTACAAATACAAAAGATGAATTAATTCTTACTCAAGAAGTTTACATTCTGTCAGATAAAAATATATAATTATTACAGATTTAAGATTAGCAGAACAAATATAGGATGGTTCCTGAGGGTGTTAGAGTTAGGAGGGATCAATAAAAACTTCAGGTAGAAAAATAATATTGCTTGAGTTGTATCTTGAAGGAATAAAAGGATTCTAAGATTATGGGTAAGGAAGGAGGGCCTTTCTGGCTTTGAGAATGACCAGGGTCAGGGTAGAGGCATAGAGATGGAGATGGAACAGAGAATATCAGCATGTGTGGCTTAACCAGAGAACACAAGGAGGAGCCTAATATATAATAAAACTAGAAAGACAGATGTTGGCAAGATTGTAAGAGGCATTTATAGCCAAACGGAAGAGTTTATACTTTATTCTAGAGGCAATAGGGAGAATTTTCTCTTTTATAAAAGGACAGGATTGCGCTAGATGATCTTTAAGATTCCTTTCCATTTTGAGTTTTTAAAAAGTTCTTTGAACCTTTTATAAAGACTGATGTTTCCATGATTAGGGCTTTCTAATTTGGAATAAGTAGGATTAATTGGTTGGCTGGACTTTTTTTTTTTTTTCCCTGAGGCTGGGGTTAAGTGACTTGCCCAGGGTCACACAGCTAGGACTTGTTAAGTGTCTGAGACCACATTTGAACTTGGGTCCTCCTGAATTCAGGGCTGGTGCTCTATCCACTGTGCCATCTAGCTGCTCCTGCTGGACTTTTAAATTAAGCTTCTGAGGATGACATAAAATTTAAAGTTATAACCACAATTTAAGAGAAAAAAACTACTTTAAGATATGAAAAATGGGAATCAAGGAAAAAAGATTTATAATTTAATTTGTACTGCTGAACAAAAATAAGATGCTGCTTTTTACAGTGGTTTCTAGATGATATGGCCTATATAATTAATTGCTTATGCAATAACTGCTTTAAATAGCTCTTTATTTTTAATATCTGAAAAATAAAATTTTAAAATTCTTAGCTGGCATTTGAGATTCAAAGCCATCTTTCTGGTCTTATTTCACACTATTTGTTCCATGAATGCATATGTTCTAGCCAAAGTGAACTATTTAGTTAGCTGTTATATAGTATTGTCTTTTGATCTCCTTTCTGTGTTTTAATGTTTTCTTGAATTTTGTGTATTCAAAAGGTAGGGAGATCTGAGTTCAAATCTATCTTTAGGTACTTAGTAGCTTTGTGACCTTGGACAACTCACTTAACTACTCTCCATATTTGCTTCTGTTTCCCTATAAGTTCTCCTATAAAATAGAGATTATAATAGCACCTACTTTCCAGAATTTTTGTGGGAATTGAATGAGATAATACATTCAAAGCACTTTGCAAATCTTAAAATGCTATATCAATGCTAGTATCGTCATTATTGTCCTTGTTATTCCTACAGACCTTGCCCAGATTATTATCTCTGTCAAATAAAATCTCTTTTTTTGAAATAACTCAAATATAACTTTTTACACTAAGGTATTCTAGATGTTCCCAGCGGAAACTGGTAGGGTAGGGTGATGTATGCACATGCATATATGTCTGTATATTTGTGAAAGTATATGTATGTAGGCACACATGCCTACATACACATACAATATGCTCTCTATATTGTTATGCCTTTATATACACATTATATACATGCATGAAACATATACATGTTTATATGAAATGATTTTATCCCTAGTCAATTTTTTCTATACCACTTTGTTTCTTCCTCATACTATTTGTTACTGCATCATATTCTTCATTAGTAGATTATAAGGTCCTTTATGGTATCTTTTTTGTCTCTAGTGCCTAGAGTGGGGTCAAATACAAATGGTTCCTTGTAGCCCAATTCACATACTGACTTAGAAAATCACAGAGAACATTATTTGTTAAGTATTTTCCCATTTACATTCCCATTACTAGTTATATACTCAGTCTAGCTGAGAACTGAATAGATAATATACTTTACACTCTAAAATAGTAATTTCTTAAAGTGAGAATCTGAAACCCATTGTAGAATTAGAACTGTATCCGAAAACACCATTTTCATTTTAGTTACAGACTTTAACTTGAAATTTATATTTTTGTTGAATTGTTTTTCTGTCATGTTTGACTCTTTGTTACCTTTTTGGGGGTTTTCTTGTAAAAGATAAGAGTAGTTTGCCATTTCCTATCCGTTTCATTTGACAGATGAGGAAACTGAGACAAATAAGAGTTAAGTAACTTCAGGGTCACACAGCTACTAAATGTCTGAGACCAGATTTCAACTCAGAAGAATCTTCCTGATTCCAGGCCTGGGACTCATATCAATACACTGCACTACCCATCTACCCTCTGAAATTCATGAGACTCAGTAAAAACATGAAAAAGAGTTTAACATATAATTTGATTTATAGAATAAAAGAAATTTCTGTAAAAACGAATTTGCTTCCAAGATATGGGATAGACATTGAAACCAGTTATCAGTTATCAGAGGATATAACTGACGTGATACTTGATGATCATAGAGTCACTTTTTCACTAACTTGTAAAAATAAATATTTTCCATTAGTCAACATGTCTTTGTTAAGCACTTCTTATGTGTAAGACAGCATGCCTCTGAAGAACACAAAAGCTCAGTCTCGAGTCTCCCATTATAGGGGTAGGTATTAGCTGTGTACAGAAGTTAATTAGCAAGAAAGATAACTGGGGATAGATGTTAAATGAATGGCCTTTTCCTCTTAGCACTTAATATCTTTAAAGGATTTTGTTTAGAGTTTTGCATTGTGGTTATATGACTGTTTCTGTTATTTAGATAGTACCATCTAAAATTTTTAGTGAAGTTTTGATCAAAATAAAATAAGAAAGAAGTAAAATTTGAATTAGTAGGTATATCGAAATATAACTGGAATGTAACAGCAGGTGTATCTTAGAGAGAAATGTGATACCCAATCAAGTACAGAAGTAGCATGAATTGTTAGACTTAGAAGGTCTGGGCCAAGTGGACCTCAGACCAGTCATTCTAGCTCTCAATTTACAGAGAAGTGATTCCCCCAAGTAACCACATGCAGCTGGTGGCCGAGCTGTGACTCCATCCATCACACTATCCTGCTTCATTCTCCTCTCCCTCCATTCACCTTTTGTTCATATTAACTAGAATAGTTGTTTATGAGGAGTAACATGCAGAAATGTGTACAAGAGTGGTTTTAAGAGTTGAGTCCTGCCCATGATGTGACCCCAGACATATTCCCAGCAGAACCCCAGCATCCTCAAGTGTTAGGGCAGATGACAGGAGCCTGCTGGCAGCTTCCAGGCCAAAGAAGTCACAGGTTCAATAAAGAGAAGAGAGATGGGAGAGAGAGAAAGATTCACACACCTTTTTTCTGTGGAAACTCTCCCGCACAAGTTCAGCCATGTACTGCTCTTTTGGCTCTACCAGAAATCAGGGTCCAAATCATTTGTGGCGTGTGGATTTCTAGAAAAGCATAAGAGTGTGAAACTAGTGTCAGAGCACATGGGTATCATTTGAGAACTTGCCCTGCTCTGTTGGAGCTTTGTGTTTACCCCAGCTTGGCTGTAGCATGATGAATTCTTCAGCCATAGTCATGTTGGAAGATTGTCAGGTCATGGGAGTGTTAAGAAGTAGTCAGCTTCTTAATATAACAAAGAGAATCAGTCAGTCACTCACTCTCTGTAATTCCTTTTGGTTTCAGTTTTCAGTTCCTTTCCTTCTCTCAAACTCATTCATTGCCCATGTCTACTGAAGCCAGGAGAGATCATTTCCCACCTCATTTCAGAAGAGGTGGGTCAGTTAGCAAGTAGGTTGTCTTGTGCTTTCAGACAAGCATGACATATTCATGTGCCCTCTGTTTCATAGGTTGAGATTAGTCGGAGAGTGACCCTGGAAAAGCTCCCCCCTGTTCTTGTTCTACACCTCAAACGGTTTGTGTATGAGAAGACTGGTGGATGTCAAAAACTTATTAAAAATATCGAGTATCCTGTGGACTTGGAGATTAGCAGAGGTAATATTCAATATGGGAAACAGGTTTTTTAGTTTTTTTAAAATATGCTCCTTTAAAGATAATATTGATTTAAGACCTTTCAGGTATTAAACATGGAAAAAAGTTGTATTTTTTAAAAATCCTGTTAGATTTTCACAGAAACATTCTGATTGAATGTTATATATTTTTGAGTACTGGATATTGTCTAGAGGAAGATTGGTGGGTATAAGTTTTATCAAAGAGGAATATTTTTAACTTCATAAACCATAATCTATTTTTATTTTATTTTATTTTTTGCTTTGAAAAAGTGGAGGATTGGATTAGGGAAATGTCTAGTTATTATTTATCATTATACTATATTGATTTTTTAAATTGTGCTTTCTCAGGTAAAAAACTGAGAACTTTATATTAATCTTATTTTACTGATTTTATTCTGGTGGCAATTAATATTGGAAAAGTTGTAAATATATTTTTAACTTTGTGTATTATTGTCATTCATTGTTTAGATTTTGTTTTTATGTTATTATGGCCATTAAACATGGAATTTAATAATTTTTAACTTCTGATACTATCCCTTTTTGATTATTCTACATCTAACTGGCCTCTGCTGAACTTCTCTTTTGATGGCTTATGATTAGGATTACTCTGGTTTTTTAAATCTCTGCCAGTAGTTTTAATTTGTCCCTACCAAGCTTCCATTTTGGGTGTGCCATCTGAAAGAACCAGACTATCCAAGTTCAGTCTCATTACTGAAGAGTTAATCATGCTTGTTTATAAAGCCAGCCTGTTAGACTGAAACCCCTTTACACTTTGTCAGTGAAGGGGAAAGTAAAACACATGTGGTTTGAAATATACTAAACTAAATCCACTTTGAAGTAAAGTTGCATGACAGAGGTAAAGATAATGAGGTATTCTGGCAAGGCAATTGCTCAGTGAGCCTTGGGGCTCTTTCATATATAGCTATAGTGACGAATCTAGGGATTTTTAGTCCGTTAACCAATTAGAAGAAAAACATAGACATGATCTTATCTCTAAGAATCCCCATCAGAACACAATTATAGAAATAGCAGAAAGCTTTAGTACATTACTTTTTACATGATGTCCAGCAGTAAGTAAATCTGATTGACATCTTAGATTTAGTATTGCTTTTACTGGGGTCTGAGTAGACTCAGAGTAGGTTTGCTTTGTGACATGAAGAAAATTTCTGAAGTAACTTTTCTTTTGGCAGTCTGAATGGCTGTTCTTGAGGAGGCAGATCTATGGTTTTGTTTTGTTTTCCTCTCAAGGACTTATTAATTCATTCTGTTGCACATTTCTTAATGTTTTAGTTAACTGGTAACAATTTTTAAAAAGTTGAATTATTAAGTTAAGTATTAAGCAGAAGTACTTTGGTCATGGCCCAATTGTTAAACCACTTGAAAAATATTACAGTTGTGCTTCTTTTATGAAGCACAACATAGCATTTCCACTCCCTGTTTTTGTCCGCCTGCATTTTTGATTTCTTTCTCAGGTTATTTTTACCTTATTTCTAAGTCTAATTTTTCTTGTGCATTAAAATAGCTGTATGGTTATGTATACATATATTGGATTTAACATATACTTTAACATATTTAACATGTATGGGTTTACCTGCCATCTGGGGGAGGGGGAAAAGTTGGAACAGAAGGTTTTGCAAGGATCAGTGCTGAAAAATTACCCATGCATATATCTGGTAAATAAAAAGCTATAATAAAAAAAGAGAGAAATTTTTTTTTACAGTTTTTTGGGTGGTCTCCAGTTTTTTCTTTTTTATATTGAATTCTTGATGACTTTCTAATTGTTGTAGTCAATGTTCAGAAATCTACCAGTGCCTTAGAATTGCTGGCATTTTGTTTTTCAGAGCTGCTTTCTCCAGGTGTAAAAAATAAAAATTTTAAAGGTCACAGAAACTACCGACTTTTTGCAGGTATGTAAGTATGTGTAGTGTATTCAACAATAAAGTTTTTTATAGTTATATTGTTAAGGAATCACTAAGTTGAATATACTTCACCTGGAAAACCTAGGCTTTCATAATTTGATAATGAGTTTTTGCCCTGAACCAGGTCCAAAAGAGGATTTATCTCAAAATTAGAATTTTTTGTGACCATTTGGCCATATGAGACAGTAATTACAGTTGCAGGTTTTTATGGGGTGATGGACTGCTATAGAGAGGACTTTGCAGGTGACAAATGCTTACATGTAGGATGGATGGATAGATATAATGTGGTCTATGATATGAATACTCTTTACCTTCAGGGAGCTTACATTCTAGTAAAGGAAAATAAAACAGATGCTAGAAAGCAACGGGTGGGGTCACATGGGACGTGGTGAAGGAAGTAATGTGAAGATCTGGAACTGAAAAAGGGGAAAGCTCACCTCTCAGAGCTGGGGACCCAGAATGGAAGGATAGTAATTAGGAAGCACAGCATGATGTGGGGAATGAAAGATTTTTGTAATAGACATTAGTTAGTGGAGGAATGAGCAAAATTGACCTTAAAATTGTAGTTGCCATTACCACACCTGATGCCGTGATAAAGCAAAAACAGTGCCAAAAAAAACCCACAGTTCTTAAACTGAACTTGGTGTGTGTATATTTTTTACAGAGATGAATCTGAATTTGAACATGCTTTCCTAGCACAGAGGAATGAGCGGTATTCACCTGTCTTTAGGCCAACTTAGACTTTTAAACAGGGATTCGTGCAAGCATTTCAGGTGGCCTTTTCTGAGAGTTTATTTGGATTTTACTGTATTATCCATATTCTTGCCTAATCCCTTTTCTGACCAATTATTATTTGTGAAAGCACTGCCTAGCACTCATGTCTATAGTTTGAGGCATAGGACAAAGTAGGTGAAAGTGTGCCATAAATACAAACATGACAACTGTCTGAGCACTGTGCTTTATATTGTTTGGCTTATTGTTACAGGTTTGATTTAAACTAATAGTTATTGGCAATGTAGTTGTAGATGAAATCTGGTTAGGATGAAGATTTGTATTCCTAAAATAATATATCTGCTAAATAGATTAAATGAGAGTTCTGTGTATCCTATTATCAATAGTGTTACAGACAAACATTTTATATCACTGTTTTTTTCCTTTGATTTTATGTTTGAAGATAAAAATGTCTATTTAATTAAATATTCTGATTTAGAACTGGGAGAGAGATTAGAAGTTATCTAGGCTAATGCCTTCATTGTCCAAATGAACAAACATGTAGAGATGTTATATGGCTATATAACAAAAGCTGAGATTTGATCCCTGGTCTTCAAAACTCCCAATCCAGCCTTCTTTCTATTCTAATTAGTATTTTGTGGTAATTGTTTTGTTTTGTTTTGTTTTGTTTCAATTTTGAGGAGGGGGAAGAGATTTCCTCTTATAAATGTATCAGAAGTATTAAGTTGTAGACATTTTCATTAAGGTGTCTTGTTTTGAGTCAGAAAATTCTTGTACAGAAATTTTTATTTTGACTACTACTTTTGCACAAATCTATATATAAAGGATTTGTAAATTGAGAAATTTTTCTTGAAGAAAGAAATGCTATAGCTTAACAGTCTTTCTGGGTTTTTTTTTTTTTTTTTTTTTTTTTTTTTTTTTTTTTTTTTTTTTTTGTTTGTTTGTTTGTTTGTTTGTTTTTTTTACAGTGGTCTATCATCATGGAAACAGTGCAACTGGTGGTCATTATACTACAGATGTCTTCCAAATTGGTCTAAATGGCTGGTTGCGTATTGATGACCAGGCAGTCAAAGTGATAAACCAGTATCAGGTGGTGAAGCCTTCTGCTGAACGCACAGCCTACCTCCTGTACTATCGCCGAGTTGACCTGCTCTAAAACTTTTCTCTGTGCTGTGTGTGCAAGATACCTGCTTTCTAGAATACCAACTCTTACTAACTTTTTTTCCTCTCTCTAATGGCTCTATTGAGTGAAACTTTATTTCTCCTTTGCAACTATGGGATAGAATGGAAAAGAAATTAACTCCCTTGGAGTTTGTGCACAGCATAGTTTATGTTGATTTTTTAACTTCCAAATCAAAATCATTTGGTTGAAAGACTGTTGCTTGATTTAAAAAATACAAAAGCCCCTTTATTTCTGAATAATGCTGATTTCCTGTGGTGATAAAGGGGGATTTGCATCTAATTCCCAGTTTAATTGCCTAGTAGAAGAAATCCTGCACCAGCAACAAAACTTGTGAATTTCTGTGAGAATGAATTTTATCTTTCCTTGTAAAAGTGAAAAACTTTTTAAAATACCTTCTCCTCCCTACCCCCTTTAGTTTTTGATAAAGGATAAAAATATGAGCCAGTCCTTAGAGGAGAAAGAGTTCTTACTTTGAAAGAAAATGTACAGAAAGAACAAAAAATAAAGTTGCTGGTTCTAAATAGGAAAAGAATTTTTAATAATTATGCGATGGGAAACTGCTGAAGTATACATTGCAGATCAAATATTTGGAGTTAAGATGTTAGCTAAATAGATGGGTGATTATAACTTTATTGGTATTAAAGATTTCAAACTGCATTTATGCTTCTGTGTACACAAGATTTAAAAATGGGCAAAATAATGAAAGTTGATATTTCTTTGTCTGCTTTGTTTAATTTTGCTGTCTGCTCTTCTCTAATGTTGAGTTTCTAATTGTACACAGTTTAGTGATATCTAGAAACATAAAGTTGTCACCCATCAATAAAAATCACAAAGTTGGTTTAAAGAGGTGCGTGTTTCTTTGAATATAAGCGCCTTACCTCAATATTCATTTTGAGAATTGTGTATCTTGGTGTTAAAATGAACACTGCACCTAGTCTAATAATAACTCATTTCATTAATGCTTTGAAGTTTATGGGGTACTATAATACTTTAAAAAATAGGCAGGGCAAGAATTCTTCCCATTTTACAGATGGAAAAATTAAGACCAAGACATTAAGTGACTTTCCTAAGATCACACGTTAATTAAATGGTAGATCTCGTTTCTTGTTTATAAAAGCCTGACTAGAACTCAAACAAGTACTTTTCACTACAGCCATAGTGATTTGGGTAAATGAAGGCACAAGAGAGTATTTATAAAATGTACTTTTTAAAAATGTAAATTTAAATCTAAATTATTTATTTAAAATAAATCTTAAAGAACTTCTTTAGCCTAGAGTGCCATAGGTGGGATTAAATCCTGAGTTGTCACCATCAAATAGTTTGAGAACAAAAGAAGCAAAGGAGTAAAGAGGAAAGGGGAGCATAATAATTATGTATCATTATTACATGGTAATGTAATGTAATCATTACATGAACATCCCCATTGCCCAGTAGCTGTCAGCATCTTCAGCTTCTCATACTGATATAGACTTTAGTTATTTGTTAGACCATGGTCCTGAATTTTTTTAAAAGGCCTGTGAAAACCTCTTGTGATGACCTGCAAACATTTTCAAGTGTAATCTGAATTAAAATGTAATTGGGAAATATGTAGCGAAAAACAAATCTAAAATCTCAATGTTATGTTTTAAAACTTAAGTCAATATGTGACCCACAGAGATCAAATTAGTGGCCTCTACTTCTATTGGAGTTTGATACCTGGCCTAGCAGTTCTGTTTTCCTCATTGGAAAAAAATATGTGAGGAAATACAATTCAGATTCAACACTGGTAGCCAATTTGGGTTTTCTTTCCTGAATTATAAATTATGCGTCATTCAGTTCCTTAAAACTTAAGGATTATATGGTTCTTAAAAGTCAAATTACTTTTAAGGAAAGTAGCTTTGCCAAAGATTATGTAAAACATAATATTGAAGTATCTTATTAAAACACAAATTCAGTCATAATATGGGCTAAATCTGTTTCTTGTGGTTGTTGTGGTATAGAGTATATCTTATCTTGTGTAATCTAAATGTAGCTTTTGTCCCTAAGTCTCAGTATTATGAAGAATTGTTTGGTTTTCTTTATCTTTCTCCTTTCTGAGCTTTCATTCATGCCATTATCTTACCAGGATTCCTTAATTTCAGCTAATTATCAAGCAATTGTTAGTGAATCAACCATTATTTTATGTACCTGTGTAGATGTACATTTGCACATAGCTAGGTGCCTAACCTGTGGGAAACAGATCTAGGACTAGGCCTTATCAAATACATTTAAGCATAAAAATTGTTTCCTAAGGTATTGATCTTGCCCCCAAAAGTCATTTTAATTTTAAAACTTCAAATATCACTTTCTGTGAGGAAGAAATGTTGGGAATTTAGAATAATAAATAAGTTCAAGTGTTATCGAATTCTAATTAATGTATTGTTGCCATCTCTAGGTGTATCTAGGCATTAGTTTAGCCATTTAGTAGTCAATAGATTAACTTTTCTCTCTTAGTTTCCTGAATAAAAAGGCTCTTCATACAAGAGAAATAAGGCTGGTATTAATTGGATTTTTGAAATTATTTCCTTCCCACCAGTAATCTGGATTGCATTTATTTTTTGTTTGAAATGTTGATTCAGGATTTTTTAAAGTCATAAAGTTCATTCAATTAGTAGAAGCAGTAAAATGATTGATAATCATAAACTTAACTTTAAACATATTACATATTTTTTAGAATTGGATATGCTTTTCTGGTCATCCTGATAATGAAATGAGTTTTTATTCCCTATGTGTTCAACTGCTAACAAGCCAACAGAGCTTAGAAATATCTTGAATGGGTAGCTTAGAATTAAGAATTATCCACAGATAATTGCCAAAATAGATAATTGGCCAACATGATTTAAGAATTGATTGCCTAATGAATTGTTATACCAGAGGTCCGCAAATCCAAGAGACACTTTCAAGGGATCTTCAAGGTTAAAACTTCTTACTAATATTAATGTCTTGATAGAACTCACAGAAGCAAAAGTTCTTTGGGAGTCTTCAATTTTTAAATGTATAAAAAAATCCTGAGACCAAAAAGTTTGAGTATTACCAGTTCATACATTCCAACATTGATAGCATTTCAGCCTTGTAGCTAGTACATCTAAAAGACTTCCAAAATCCCAGAAGTGAATTGTTATCCTAGTGTAGACCTTTTTGTATTGATCATTTCCTTGTTTTGCACTCAGAATGTGAGATTGCATTCCCATGACAATAAATTACATTCTCATCTTTTATGAATTCAGAGGGATGCAATGTATGTGACAGAATTGTTATTTTTTTTATATATATATATATATATAAAATTCTTACTGAAAAGAAAGTGTTTTAGTGCATTTTGCACATTTTACAATATAGTTCTACTCTGTAATAAAAGTCTGATGAAGTATCTACATTGAAATGATTATCAAGTCACAAAAAGCAGACAAAATGATTTATTTCTTTTCCAGAAAAGGGCTTAGATGGTTTGTTTTTAAAAGGGGGGAAGGGGGAGAAAGGCTAATCTCTACACTTGTGCACAGGAGGTACTCTTTTCTCTCTATCTGCCATATTTAATGAAATCAAATGCTTTGTTGTTTCCTCGGAGGCAGGGACACTGTCTTTTTTGTTCTGTATGAGCTGTTGACTGTTTTATGACAATACATGGATACTAGTGAATATGAATATGTATTTGTATTTTCATTGATTTAAGAAAAAGCCTGTGTGCCTAGTAAAGAAGGCTGTTCAAAAGTAAATTATTTAATAGTTAATTAGAACTTTCAAATCAGTCTAATTATTCATTGTGTAATAGCTGAAGGAAACTTTGCCATCATTAAAACCTCAATGAAACAAGTATGTAACTCCTATAAGTCTCTCTTTACTTGACATCAGCTCAGCTCAACCACTTGAAAAGAGAAAAATTCACTTGCTGGCTTGGTTTCATTTGGTTTGACTTACTTGATATTGGCTGCGAATAAGTTTGCCCATTGGATTTTTCTCTATTGAATCAATTTAATAAAAGAATGGATTTTGGAGGAGAGTGTGTAGTTTACTTCCATATCTATTAGTAAATTAGTGAATTATGCTGCTTTGGGTAGATTTGTTATCAACTTGATAAATTTTTAACATTTTTTGGGGGTGGTTAATATATGATTATCAGTAAATAACATCAGAAGAGGGTTAAAAAATGCAGCAGTTTATTTTTGAAGATAAGGGTAGAAACAGATAATTTGCTATCACAAATGGTAGTTAGAGATCTGGTTCAAATGCCACATTTTACTAATGAAATTGGGGCCCAAAAAATGAAAAATAGAGATTATACACTTATTTAGTCCCATGTCTCACACAACATTGGGAGTTAATAATATACTCTTTACCCCCAACAGAGGTTCAAAGATGAACATACCAAGGCTACACAGTAGCAGATTTATCTAGGTCCCTTGATTTTCAGTCCATTGTTTTTTATGGTTTTCGCGGGGCAGACTAGTGTAACATAGTGGAAAGAGGCCGTAGATCTAAAACCAAATCCAAATTTTGTTACTAATTATACCTGTGATTCTGGGCAAGTCACTTCTATGGTCCCCAATTTCCTCCTTTTTATAGTAGATGACTACCCTTTTCTTTGATGCTGAGTTCACTATGAAGATAGAAATGCCAGTTGAAATTATTTTGAGAACACAGACTATTTGTTCTTCATTGAAAAATACATAAGATAATGGATCTGAATGACAGTGACATTGCTTTAGTATTTTCATTTTAAAAATTATCTTTAGCAGGAATTTAATAATTTTGTAATTTATTTTGTGACATTTAGAACAAATTAATTTGATTAATAGAATAGTACTATAAACGTTTTATTTGTAGAGATTTCAAAATATCGCTATCTTTTGGACATAAGGAACTAAATTGTTTTTTGGAAAAATTTTGACACCATCACTGCAATATTTTTTTAAATTAATATCCTGTAAAGTAATATATGAAACCTCTACCTATCCTCTCAATGAAACTTAAACTGTGGTAAGTACTTAATTTTGTATGGAATATGAATTTTGAATTTGCATTTTAATTTGCATTTGAGATCCAAGATTGTTTATATTCCTGTTTTAACCAATTCCTCTTTTTGTATGCTGTGATCATGGTTCGGGATAACGAGGTGCGGCGTAAGTGCTTATTTGCTAAATATGCTATTTTGTCAGAATAGTCTTTTACAGCTGAAAATGTCCATGCAATCAACTCCCAAGTTATATTTTAAGTCATTGTATTTACATTAAAAATAATTTAAGCTACATTGGCTGCTGGGCTGTTTAATTTGTGTGTGTGTGTATATATATTATTCACATATATATATATATATATATATATATATATATATATATATATATATATATATATATATAATTTTTTTTTTCCATATATGGTTTACTAAAGTTTATCAACTTTTATCACACTGACCCAGTGAGATAAGTAGTTTGTAATGTTTCCCCTATTTTATTAATGAGGAAAATAAAGTTTACAAAAGTGGTGAGGCAGGAAAGAATGCCAGGTTTGGAGTTAGACCAACAGAATTAAAAATCCTGATCTGCCACCTAGTACCTTTGTGACCTCAAATCATTGCCCTTCTTGGTCTTCACTTTAATCAAGTATAAATGAGTTGGATCACATGATCTCAGGCCCTTTCCAGCTTCATATTTATGTCCTTTTGATTCTGTGAGGTCACTTAACCATGTCCAGTTCTCCTACAATGTGAGTGGTGTAGATGATTCTCTTGAGTTCTTAATCTATGATATGACTTGCCTAATAAGTAGACTTGAGATTTAAATCAGGATATGATGAAATTGAAAAGCATCCTTGCAGCAGCATATTGACTTAGAAAACATGTTGTGTTGTATTTTTATTTTGTTTTATTTTCCAATCTCATCTTAACATGATTCAGGCCAAAATGGGGGTGGTTGGGGGTTATTTGCTGCTGGGATTTGACATTAGTGGACTACAATTAGTGTCTTGGGTTCCTTCCACTATTTATGAGACTTGTGATTATAAAGTTAATTATAAGTAATTATATTTTCCCTTTGGGGCCCTTTGCAAATTTAAAAGATGTCTTATCTTATTTTCTATGGTTAATTTTTTTATATGCTGCTGGAACTCTTGTCTTCCCAGAAATCAGCTGGAGTTAGGCTAATCAAAAGTCTTTATTCTTGAGCTCGCCTTCAGGGGATTAGATCTAGTAATCTCTACACCACCTTTCTCTCTCACCACCGCCAGGAGAATGCCTCAATTTCCTCCTCCTAATCCACCCACACACATCACTTCCTTCTCTTTGTCTCACCAATCAAATCAGCACAGAATAGCTGGGCAGGGTCAACCTTCAATCATGTTAATAGAGAACCGTCCAATTGGCAATTAGTTTTGTGCTCCATTATCCAAGTGCATTTGCTCAGTTCTAGCCCTTTACATCTCCCACTTTCTTTTGTTTTAGAACACAGGTGGTCACAGCATCCCTGACCTTTCAGGGAGATGAAAACCTCAAAAAGGAGGTGATCATGCACCCTCTGACTTCTCAGGAGGGGAGATGAAAGCACTAAAAAGGAGATAATCACATCCTCCATGACATCTCAGGAAGGGAGATGAAAAGCACTAAAGGGAAGTGGGGATTGCTAGAGGGTTTCTGGATTGAAGGATCTTATTAGAGACAAGTGTGCACAAACCCATCAGCATGGGAGTCATTACACAAGTACATAGCAATAAGGCAGAGGCTATTAGTCATGACTCTCCCCACAGTCAGTGCAGGCTCAATGTGGTGTAACAAATATGAACAAGTAGGGATATAACAAGCAATATAAATCAACACAGTTTTGTAAAAGATTTCCAGAAGTCTTAGAAGGAGGGTATGTAAACATCAGTCACACATACGCCTTCTTCAGCCAAGAGATAGTCCAAAACCAATCTATTGTCCATTGCTTCAGGTGTTAGGGAATCCAATGATCCCCCAAGTTTTTGACGTCCTGCATCAGTCTTTTTGTGTGTTAGGGAATCCAATGATCCCTACAGGTTTTGAAGTCCTACAACAGTCTTATGATTCCTCAGAGAATCCAATGATTCCTGAGGACTTTCAAGTCCAACAATAGTCTTATCACATCTCAGAGAATCCAATGATTCCTGAGGGTTTTCAAGTCCAACAATTTTTGATGTCCATGAGTCAAATGCCATAACTGCTAGGGTCTTCCATTGGTGGGTACAGTCAGCAATGGAACCACCCAATGTTTCTTGGGTCTTCTTCATTTCAAGGGTCTGCTCCGTCTCTCTCTGATGGACAAGGCTAATACGGCTCGTTGGCACCCATCTGATTCCTTCTCCATCTGTAGAGTTACAAGCAAACCCTCTCCCCCAGGCAGTTAACCTATCTGGTCCCTTCCATTCACCACTTTCTGGGTCTCTCCACATTACCTGATGATTATCTAAAGACAGTGGAGCTGCTCGCACTGGACATTGCCCTTCCAGTGGGTTATAAAACCTGTCTGCCGGAGCCAGTGCATCTTTGTCAAAAATTTAAAAATTAATGGTATAGAGAACTAAATTTAGAAGTTCTCTAGGGTTACCCGTGGCTCCCCCTTTCTTTTGTTTTTGGAGGAGTGTCTTAATGTCTCTGTTTCTTCTCTCTACTATTGCCTGCCCTTGAGGATTAAAGGGTATGCCAGTGGTATGTAAAATCTTACACTGCAAAAAAAGTGTGCAAAATGTTTAGAAGTATATGCAGGCCCATTGTCTGTTTTTATTGCTTGTGGCACACCCATAATTGCAAATGCTTGTATAAGGAATTCAGTGACCACTCGGGCTGTCTCTTTTGCTGCTGGCATTGCAAATGTGAATCCTGAAAAGGTGTCTACCACGACATGGATAAAAGATAGACCACCAAAAGATTTATAATGGGTCACATCCATTTGCCAAATTTCATTAGGTTCTTCCCTGGAGGGAGTGTAGGAGCATGGAAAGGAAGGCAAGCTGGACGGGTTTTTACTATGCTCCTAGCTTCTTCTCCTGTTATTCCAAATTGTAAACGTAAAGCTCAGGCAGCCTGATGATATTTAGAATGAGATTCTTGTGCTTCTTGAAATAAAGGAGTATTGGCCAACATGGTTAGAAGTTTATCTGCCTTTGAATTACCATCAAAAATAGGACTTGGAAGTCCACTATGGGAGTGGACATGCAAAATATAAATCTTACCTGGATGCTTTGTCATTCACTCTTGAAGTTCCTTAAAGAGCTGATATATATTGGAGACTACAAATTTTATTTGGGCTGTGGCAATTCTTTGTACCACACCTACTGAGTCGGCCGAATCAGATATTGTATTTATATCTCCTGGATAATAAGCAAGAGCTAGAATGATTGCATACAATTCATTCTGCTGAGTGGACTGAAAAGGAGTTCTAATTACTCTCTTTATAGTTGTCACGAGAGTATACAGCACAAATATTATGTTTGGATGCATCTGTAAAGATAGTTGGTCCTTTAAGAGGAACTTTAGAAACCTTTTCTTCAAGAATCCATTGCCAATTATGTAACAGTCTGGTTATCTTTAATAGAGACCCGTGTGCAAAATTTAGAGCCATGGCTAATAAAATTTGCCATTCTGGGATGGTTTCACAGCACACATTAACTTGTGCATTAGTATAAAAGGTGTATATCTTGTCAGGTCTTATCCCAGATAATTGTACTGCTCGTTTAATGGCCTTTAATAAAATTCTAGCCACAAGCACTGGGTAAGGAATAAGCCTTTGTTCTGGTTGTGCTGGGAGGTTCACCCACTCTATCACACTGTCTCCTTGATGAAGGACTGCTGTGGGTGCCTCTTGTGTAGCAAAAACTGATATTTCCAAGGGGTTTTGAGTGACTCTTTCAACCACATTAGATAAAGCCAGTTCAACTTGTCTCAAAGCCTCTTGAGCTTCTTTTGTGAGCTGGCGTGGTGAGTTTAAAGCACTGTCTCCCCTTAAAATGTCATACAATGGTTGCAATTGACAGGTAGTCAAGCCTAGCATGGGATGCATCCATTGGATATCTCCTATTAATTTCTGGAAGTCATTTAAGGTGTTTAGCTTCTCTGTTCTTAAGGAGAGTTTTTGTACTGTAAGCACCTTAGAGTATACTTCATATCCTAAATATTGAAAAGGAGCATGTTTTTGAATCTTTTCTGAAGCTATTTGCAGTTTATAATTCCTTGGTGTTTCTATGGTTTTTTGTAGACATGCTTCTAACATTTGTTCCTCAGGTGCACATCCCAATATATCATCCATGTAAATGTAATAACATTACTTTTGGAAATGCTTTTCTTACTGGAGTAAGAGCAGCAGCAACATACATTTGACACATAGTGGGGCTGTTTTTCATTCCCTATGGCAAAACTGTCCATTTATATCTTTTATAAAGCTCAGCTAAGTTAACGCTGGGCACTGAAAAGGCAAATCTTTTCATATCCTCCTTATCTAGAGGGATAGAATAGAAACAATCCTTAATGTCTATAACCCACAGAGGTCATTCTCTAGGCAATTGAGGAGGAGATGGAAGTCCAGGCTGAAGAGTTCCCATAGTTTCCATCTGTTCATTTACCTTTCTTAAATCAGTCAACATCCTCCATTTTCCAGATTTCTTTCTTACAACAAATACTGGGGAATTCCAAGGACTTTGAGAAGGTTGTAAGTGCCCTCATCAAGTTGTTCCTGTACTATGTCTAGTAAGGCCTGAATTTTATTGCTACCTAAGGGCCACTGTTCTATCCACACTGGTGTATCAGTTTTCCATTGGATAGGAACAAGTGAAAGTGTTGGCAGGCCTTCAACAGCAGCCCTGCCTAAAAAACCGAAGTACTCGTTTTTAACCCTAATTGTTGTCAACTGTCTCTTCCCCATAGATTGATGGGGATTTTTTCAACTATAAAAGGAGTAAAAAACCCTGTTTCACATTCAAATATCCATCTTAAAAGGGTAGCACTAACTTCAGCTGCTATTGATCCTGCTACCCCAGACATGTAGGTGTCTGCCTTATTCTTTGGCCAGTGACTGGACCAGTTGGCTCCTCTAATGACTGTGCGATCTGCACCTGTGTCCACCAGTCCTTCTAATAGTATGCCATTTATATAGATGGTGAGCATAGGTCGGTCAGCTGTCACAGCTGCTGTCCAGTATATTCTTGGGTTTTGCTGCTTGGAGTCAGAACGTGGGTGACTGTCACCAGGTTGCTTATTAGGGGTTTGTATCAATAAACCTGGTGCTACTACTTCCCCTGGTTGATAATTCACACATTGTCTACCTGTGTCAGTGACTGGGATATTATCTACACATTTTCCAGTTTCCCATAGCAGTGTGTGAATGAACACTGTTTTGTAAGTACTCACACTACCTCACACTTCCTCCTCTGTTCATTTTTAAAACTTTTCCTTCTCCTATAACTTGCTCGATAGTTTAAGTCTAATTGAACTACGTTGTATATATAAAATACCTCTGGGGAAACTGAACAAGGCCCATTTTTTGTGTAAAATTCTTTCAGTTGAAGTTCCACTAGCTTCCAGTTATCTACATTTAGTTTTTCTTCCCCTAACCAAGGGGACATGCGTTTTAATGTGCTCAAGAGTTTATCAATCTATCCAGGTTACAAGTAAACTCTTCTCAATTATCTTAATTATATTCTTTATAGCGCCACTCCTGAGTGAGGCTGGAGCTGGGGTTGGAGCAGGATCGGCTGAGGTCGAGGGATTGTCTTTAGCTAACGTTAATCTGGCCCATTTCAGCTGTTAGAGATCGCTGGTTTAGCCCTTAACAAGGTAAGTTCCTTATTTGTCTGTTACAATACTCACCTAATCTCCTGTCACCGAAGGACTTCAGTGGAGGTAGGGTGCCTGGTCCACGTTGGACGCCAAATGCTGGAACTCTGTTTTCCCAGAAATCAGCCGGAGTCAGGATCACCAAAAGTCTTTATTCTTAGTCTCTTGAGCTCGCCTTCAGGGAATTAGATCTAGTAATCTCCACACCACCTTACTCTCTCTCCACCACCAGGAGAATGCCTCAATTTCCTCCTCCTAGTCCTCCCACACACGTCACTCCCCCCTCTTTGTCCCACCAATCAAGTCAGCACAGAACAGCTGGGGAGGGTCAACCTTCAAACAAGTTAATAGGGAACCGTCCAATTGGCAATTAGTTTCGTGCTCCATTATCCATGCGTATTTTGCTCAGTTCTAGCCCTTTATAATATGACACCTTTTAAATTACTCTTATTTGTTTCTAATATCCTTAATAACTGAGGATTTCCATTCACATGGATTTATATTAGTGGTTATGCTACCAACATTGTGGTGTAGTGTTTACATGTCAGACCTGTGTCCCTCTATTTGGACTTTTTTTTTTTTGAGAATTAAATGTTCGAAGAATTCATGCATATACTGCACAAATTATTCTCAAAAACAAACAAAAAAATTATTCTAGACTTTTAATGACCTTTAATGAGACGAATATGGTTCTCATATCTAAACCAGGGAGGATTAAAACTACAAAGTAAGAGAATGATATATCAATATCAGTGAATATTCAAACATTTTTAAAAGACTAGCAATTTGTCAAAAATCATAAAATATAGCATCTTTCAAAATACAAATTAAAGGCATATACGTTTTTTTTAAAGTAAAAACAAAAACAAACAATATGCAATAGAGAAATATCAGAAGCTTTCTCATTGAATACAGGGATAATAAAGCAAGGTTGTGTCCCCTCACCTCTATCTGATAGAACTTAAAAATATTAACAATAGCAATCTGGAAGGTATAAACATAAGCAAAGAGAAGTTAAACTTAGTAATTTAGTTAGAAAATAGAGTTGATGAAGAAACAAATGGTAATGTTTGGTGGTGTTGCAGACTACCAAATACAACTTTAAAAATCAACAATATTTCTTTTTTTTTTTTTTTTTCCCCCCTGAGGCTGGGGTTAAGTGACTTGCCCAGGGTCACACAGCTAGGAAGAGTTAAGTGTCTGAGACCAGATTTGAACTCGGGTCCTCCTGAATTCAAGGCTGGTGCTCTATCCACTGCGCCACCTAGCTGCCCCAACAATATTTCTATGTAATAAAATATGAGAGGCAATAATTAGAAAGGAAAGTTCCACTCAAAGATAACTATGTAATGAATAAAGCATTTGGAATTCATTTTTGCCAAAGCCCATTCAGTGCCTTTGTAGGTTCAATTGTAAACCACCCACCCTTTAAAGAAGTAATGAATAATTAGAGAAAGTGAATGTTCATGGATGGACCTTCCATACTTGAAACCTGTAATGGGCCAGAATTCTGGAGAAATATATTTGAAACAAGGATTTTTACAAGATGTTAACTCAGTGGAATTGATAAGACAATGGTTATCTAGTTTAGCACGTGATTCTCTAGTTCAGTATGATTGATTTAATCCTACAATAAGGTGTTAACTCAGTGGAATTAAGATGATTCTCTAGTTTACATGTACTTAATATAGATTTTAATAAAGATTTTTTTGCCACTTCAGCCACCTCAAGCTGGAGATAGAAAGCTAGCCAGGTCCCAGGTGAAGGAGACTCTCAGACTGTGAAGCAGTCTCATGGTGACTACTCTGCTGAAACAAGGCTGGTCCCAAGACCTCCAGAAAGCTAACCAGAACATTATAGAAATCTATCCCCAGCTTGAGGTGGCTGAAGTGGAGATGTTAAAAAAAAAAAAAAAAAAAAAAAAAAAAAAAAAAAAAAAAAAAACTTTTCATAGATGTGGTTTAGAGATTGTCAAATAGGAACAATTACCAAAGCTAAACTGGATTATTTTGAGGGCATAAATTTTTAGGGCTTTTTCCCTACTCAAATCAGTAGGTCTGATAAGAGAGTCCATTGGCAAAAACAATCTTTGCATTAAATAACTGATAAGAGTCTGATATACAAGATTTAGAGACATCTAACATATGTAAGACTCCAAATCTTCCTATTAATTAGTGGTCAAATAGAAAAATTAGTTCTTAGCTATTATCATGTGAAAGAATGCTTCACATAATTCATAAAGTAAATGTAAACCGAAACCCCTAAGTTTAATGTCCCATCAAATTGGCAAAGATGGTAAAAGTTAGAAAGAGTAAATATTGGATGGTTTATGGAAAGACAAATTTGTGGATGGAGCTAAGAACAAATAAAGTTGCCAAAAACAAGTCAAGGAGTTTCACAAGGGGCAGAACTATAAGAAAGAAGCTCTCAGGGCCAGAGCCGCAAGCCCACAGAAACCCACAATCCCACTCTCGGAGGAGGAGTCTGATTCATTCCAGCTTCCACCTTTGTGCTGGCTGGAGACATTGGGAAATCTCGAGGCTGAAACTGGTAGAGACAAAAGACTAGCAGCAGAGTTCTGGGAACCAAGGAGAGAGATTGGCCTCTAAGAAAGCTAACTGGGCCCCAGGAAAAGAGACGAGACTTTGAGGGAAAAAATAAAGAATCTGGACTTTAATTCCTTGCTGCATTCAGGGTGATTACACTGAACTGAAACTAAGGCTGCCTCCAGAAGCTCCCCAAGAAACCTGCTCTCAGAGAACATTTACACTTTAGAGAACATTTCATACATATCTAACTATGTCACAGTCCCTTCAAAAACAAAAGAAACTACAATTTGTGATAGTTGTTGCTCACTGAAGGGACCATTTGGGCAACAGCTCTTTTCTCTGTTCTTTCTTCTTTCCTTTCTCTTCCCTCTGCCCAGATAGTTCCCTTACCTGCCCATTCTCTGTTCAATGAAATGTAAATTTTGATCATTGAAACCTGCTAGATAGCTTGGGGATCTATCTTTAAATTTAAGGACTGCCTTAAAACCAAATTACTCTGGCTCTCATTGACCAACAATAGCTCCCAAGCTTAGCCCCATTGCCATTTTTTGGGTCCCGATTATCTCAGAGTGAGTGTGAATAGCAATTGTTTGTTTTGTTGAGAAACTCTGAGGGTCTTTCCCTTCCAGAATGATTTTTTTTGGGGGGGTAGGTTGAAAGTCATTCTTTGCCACATTTCTTAACTAGCCTTAATCCCTGAGTGGGCTATTGCCTCAGTCAAACTGCCATCTGGGAAAGACCTTAGCTTGAAAAGCCCAAGTCTTCCAATGCATTCAGGGCCATCTCCAGTTGTCCTGATCTATATCTGGCCACTGGGCACACATGGCTCTGGAAGGGAAAGTGAGGCAGGAGACTGCACAGCTTCCCCCCTGCCCCCACTTAAATCCTATTTACTTGTATATCATGACATCACCTCTCTATGTTGAAGTCTTCAAGAACAAAAGACAACACAGACAATAAGAAAGTCCCATGTACACCAAAGTATAGTGGCCTTTTTTGTAAAAGCAATTAAAAAAAAAAAAAAAAGTGAATGTCTATTGATTGGGGATTGTCTGAACAAACTGAGATATGCTCTGTAATGGAGTATCTAATGTGTTGTAAAAAATAAGGGTAATAATAAAGAGAAACATGGAAAAATGTAAATGAATTAGTAAGCAGAACCAGAAAAGGTATATATAATGTCTACAACAATATAAATAGAATAAAAAATATAAAATGACTGAAACTTGCAAGATGTAAGAAAACACTTTTTGCATAGGTCATTCATGTAAAATAGAATATTTTTATGTTTGTTAGTTTTGCTTGAATATTTTTCTTTTCTATTTTTATTCCTGATTTTTGATATTCTATGACATGATATAGAAATTCTATGATAAATTTTTATAACTTTTTGTTTTGAAAAGATTTTTCCTGAGAGGATAGAGTGTAATCAATCAATCATTAAGTATTTATTAAGTGCCTACTACATACTAGGTCCTTGGGGATATGAAGAAAAGAAATAATACCTGCCTTGGGGAAGTTTCTTTCTTTCAAGAGAAAAAACATGTTGATGTCCAAGTATATACAAAATAAATATAAATATGAGATTGGTTGAAGGAGTCAGGAAAAGCCTCATGTAGAAGATGAACCTAAGACTTTCTTTGAAAGATATTGAATTCTAAAAGGCCGAGAGCAGACAGGTGTATTGAGCAATGGTGGACAGTTTTGGGCAAAGGTGAAAGATTATGAGGAAAGCAAGAAGACTAGTTCGGTTGCATTGTAGACAGAGTGAAGGGGAGTAATGTAAATAAAGATAAGTTGGAGTCAATCTATGAATGGCTTTTAGTGCCAGGCTAAGGACTTTTTATTGAGCCATAGAACAAAGCCATTTGGAATCTGAATGATGAGTTCATCATAATGATGTGTTCAGATTCGTACTTCAAGAAAATCATCTTGGCAACTGTGAGTTGAGTGGGACATAGTGAGGCAGGGATCAGTTAGGAAGTGATTGCAGTGATCCCAGAGAAGAGGCCATACTCCGAACTAGAATGATAGTCATATTAGTAAGGAAATGGGGAGATGCTCAAGAAACGGTCTGGAAGTTCTGAAGATGACAATAGGTTGAATATGTGAATGGAGTGATTGAAGAGTGAGAATGACAATGCATATCTGCATAACTGACAGATATTGACACTCTAAAGAAATAGGGAAGTTTAGAAAAAGTGGATTTGGGGAACGTTTCAGTTTGAGGCATATTGAATTTATAAGGGCTATGGGGTATCCAATGTATTCAGTAGACCATTGGTAATAGGAAACTAAGGTTCAGGAGAGAGACGAGGATAGATGTGCAGTTTGGAGTATGTATATGTATGTGTGTGTGTGTGTGTGTGTGTGTGTGTGTGTGTGTATGTTTTATGGCATATATACCCAGTGGAATTCCTAAGTCAAAACTGCATAGTAACTACTCACATAATTCTTAATTGGGTTAGATCAATTCATAGCTAATCATTTCAGTGCTTTTGCCTATAGCCCCCCCCTTTTTTTTTTTTAACCGTTTCTGTCTTTTATCATCTCAATCCATTTATTGGAATCTTCCACTTCACTGATGAGGAAATTGAGGATTAAAGAGATTAACTGTCTTGTTCAAGGTCACATGGGTGACAGAACCACAATGTGAATCAAATTGTAGCTTCAAATTCAACATACTCTGCTGTAGCACATAATCTCCCAGAGATAGATTAAAAAAATTTTTTTTTCAGCTGCATTCTTTAATGGAGATATGGTGGTCTGGATGATACAAACTGAATTATTCTGTCTCTTCAATGTTCCATTTGTCCTATCTCTACTCTTGTTTACTCTGTGGATTAATCCCTCAGTCATGCTCCTCTCCTTTCTAATCTTCAGACTCTCTCTCTCTCTCTCTCTCTCTCTCTCTCATCAACTTCTCTTTTTATTGCCTACAAACACAAACCTTTCGTTAGCTCTGCCATCCCCTCAAATCATTATCCTTTTTCTTTCTTTTCATAGCCAAACTTCTTAAACAAACAAACTCCCAAGCCTGTTGATTATCTTTGCCTCCATTTTCTTTTCTATCATTTCTTTTAGAGGGATGGGACAGACCCATGATTTTATCAATATCAGCAGCTCTACCTTTTTCTGTAATGCAGAACTCTAGGGCGTGGCCTGTCGGACATTGAGCATTCATCATTCTCTTTTCAATCTTCCAGTGCAATTGAAACTGCCCTCTCCAAAGCCAGAATTGATCTGTCAAAGCAGTTGGACCATCACCTACATCATCTTCTCTAACTTTGGGTGTCCCCAAAAGCTCCGGCCAGAGTCCTCTTTTCTTTCTTTTTTTTTTTTTTTGGATTTGTTTTATTTTTTATTTTTTATTAATTTTATAATTATAAATTTTTTTGACAGCACATATGCATGAATAATTTTTTTTATAACATTATCCCTTGTATTCATTTTTCCAAATTTTCCCCTCTCCCTCTACTCTCTCCCCTAGATGACAGGCAATCCCATACACTTTAGATGTGTTACAGTATATATAAGTAGATACAATATATGTGTGTAAATCCAATTTTCTTGTTGCACATTAATTATTAGCTTTCGAAGGTATAAGTAACCTGGGTAGACAGATATTAGTGCTAACAATTTACATTCACTTCCCAGTGTTCCTTCTCTGGGTATAGTTATTTCTGTCCATCATTGATCAACTGGAAGTGAGTTGGATCTTCTTTATGTTGAAGATATCCATTTCCATCAGAATACATCCTCATACAGTATCATTGTTGAAGTGTCTAATGATCTTCTGGTTCTGCTTATTTCACTCAGCATCAGTTGATGTAAGTCTCTTCAGGCCTCTCTGTATTCCTCCTGTTGGTCATTTCCTACAGAACAATAATATTTCATAACATTCATATGCCATATTTTACCCAACCATTCTCCAATTGATGGACATCCATTCATCTTCCAGTTTCTAGCCACTACAAAAAGGGCTGCCACAAACATTTTGGCACATACAGGTCCCTTTCACCTCTTTAGTATTTCTTTGGGATATAATCCCAATAACAGCAATGCTGGATCAAAGGGTATGCACAGTTTGACAACTTTTTGGGCATAGTTCCAAATTGCTCTCCAGGATGGTTGGATTCTTTCACAACTCCACCAACAATGTATCAGTGTCCCAGTTTTCCCACATCCCCTCCAACATTCATCATTATTTGTTCCTGTCATCTCAGCCAATCTGACAGGTGTGTAGTGGTATCTCAGAGTGGTCTTAATTTGCATTTCAGAGTCCTCTTTTCTTAACACACACACTGACAATCAGCTTCTATAGATTTAATGATCATTCCTATGCTAATGGCTCCCAGAGATCTATTTCCTTTCTTATTCTCTCTCCTGAACTTCAGTAGCCAGTCACTAGCTGCCTACTTACTTGGTAAGTCACTTAATCCTTCTTACCTCAGTTTCCAGTTGTTTTTTTCCTACAACCAAAAAATACCATCAAGAATTTGTGTTTGTGAATATATATTATACAAAATACATATATGTATATATACATATCCATTTCTATCTATTATCTATGTTTCCTCTCATATCTAATTGGAAGTCATCTTAAACTCCAACTAGCCAAAACAGAATTCTTCACTCTACTCACATAGTTCACTAACCTAAACCCTCATCACTTTTTGCCTCAGGAATTGCAATAACCTTTTAATTGATGTCCTGCTGCCTCAAGTCTCTCCTCCAATCCTCCACACAACTGCCAAGGTGACTTGAGTTTCCTAAAGTGCATATCTTACCATGTCATTTCATAACTCAGTTGACCCACATCACATCTAGAATCAAAAATTACTTGCTGGCTTTTAGTTTTTCTGAACTTGTCCCTAACCTACTCTTCCAAAGTTAATAGATATAAATCAGTCCTCTCCACACAGTAAAATGGCTTCCTAAACTTAGCGCTCTTTCTATAAAATCTTCCAACCTCTGCCTCTAGGCAGGAGCTATTATGATATTCAATGGAATTACAAATGAATGTACATTCAGCATTTCCTAAGGATAGCATCATTAGAGAAAGACTGAAATCAAGAATGATACTCAATGCCTCTCAATGTTTGGATGACATCATCTTTCTTGCTGCCTCTCACAGTTAAGTAGGACAGAACATTTTCGTAAATGGATCACTTGTGAAATTAAGGGGTTTTGGTTTTTATATATTCCAAGTCAAATATAAAACATATGAACGTGCAGACTCATGGTAGCCATTTCAGTCTCTTTCACAATATTTTCCAGACCACTACCAACGCTGTTTGCAAGCAAGCCGACTCAAGCACCTAGCGTTTATGGGCTCCCTTAAATCTTCTTTTATTACTTTGGCAATGCTGATGCAGAAAAAAAAAATCCATTTTTCCCGAAAATATGCAAAAAGTCTAGTACGTCCATAATTTGCTACAACCCAAAACAAATGTCTCAAAAAGACTAAAAAGTTGACAGGAATGTGTTCAAAAGATCCACTCACTCCATCAGTTTGCTCAGGCACATACATACCAAGTCATACAAACTTAAAACAGGAAGGGACCTTAGAAGTTATCTGGTCCAAAGCCTTTATTTTTATAGGTCAGGAGAGCATGGTCCAGAAAGGTTAAATGATCCAGGGTCATGCATTTAAGTAGCAATGTCAGCATTTGAACATAGGTCTGAATAACTCCAGATCCACTGCTCTGTCCCTCATACCATGTTGAGCCATTGTACATCAGCTCCTAAAATGATCCTTTTGGCTAGTTCTTTTTTTTTTTTTAATTATTAATTAAAGGGTTTTATTTACAAAACATATGCATGGGTGATTTTTCAACATTGACCCTTGCAACTTTTCTCCTCCTTACCCCCACTCCCCTAGATGGCAGGTAGTCCAATACATGTTAAATATGTTAAAATATATGTTAAATCTCATATATGTATACATATTTATAGTTATCTTGCTGCACAAGAAAAATCAGATCAAGAAAGAAGAAAAAAAACTGAGAAAGAAAACAAAATGTTTCGGCTAGTTCTTAATTTGGTTTCATTTCATCTAATCTCTGTCCACAATGCAGAAGACCTCATTAAGGTAAACCTCTGGAAATTTAGTGAGGACAATAGAAGTATTATAAATGGTACTTAACCTATTTGATCCAGAAGATTTTTTTTTTATTATTGATTTTTAGGGGGAATGGGTTAGGAATTTTCATTATATATTATTCTCAACAGGATTCAACTAAATAAAAACATTGGATATAATTGTAATTAGAAAAAAAATACTCAGAAGAATAAAACAAAATGTTAAAATTGAAGGTAACCTTAAGACATTTTGGAAAAAGGCAAAATTTTCCAAAGAACAAAAATAAGACAACCAGACAGCTTTTGGATGTCAAAGAAGTTTTTTGACATAGCTTGTAAATTGACAGACACCTTCCAGGTTCCAAGGTTAATTTCTAAAATCTGTCACTCCTTCACAGAGTGAAAATCTTCCAGCAAGCAAACTTTGTTTCAAAAATAAATTTTGAAGTTGGAAATTAAAGCAGACAAGTTGTTTCCTAATACAGAAAGGAGTCACTGGATCACTAATCTGAATTTCAAAAGAAAACGGTAACAAGTAATAACTGACTTTGATGCTCATGGCCCAAGTGAAGAGTGGAATTTGGCAACAGTTTATTTCTGACACTCCCTGTATAATCTCCCCTTCTGTTACCCATTGTAATTTCCTCTCCTTTCCCTGTTGTCTTCTCTCTTCTTTCCTTTCCAGTATCTTTTCTAATTATCTAATCTAACAAAAATACTGAACCTTTAGTGGATCATACCATAGAAATGACATTATTTTAAATTATTTTATTTTTTGAATGAATGTTTACCAATGAACAATCACTGAAGAATTGAAAACGAATTTAACTAAAAGGGCAATGGAGAATCACAGGATATATAAGCTTATAAACCCCAACAAATAGGAAGCAAACAAAAGAGGTGTGAAACAAATATTCTTATCAAGAAATGTATGAATGAAAAAGATTGGCTGGTTATCTTGTGAGCTCCACTGGTAATGTTTCATGTAAGAAAAATGGATGATTCTCAGTTTGGTAGCTCACTTAGTGAAATCACAGATGAGACTTGTAATTCTTCCTCAGAGATCAGGTTGGCCAGCCCCAACATTTTACAGTTGAAACTAAGGCCTGGGGACATAGGCAACTTGCCCGAGTTCATACAAGTTCATCATAAGATTTTGAGGTGAAATTTGAACCCTGGTCCTCTGGTTCCAGAACCTATGTTTTTCCCATTGTTCTCAAATAGAGGGTCATTCTCTCAATAAAGAAGATCTGACTTCATCTGTCTCTGACAGATTCTAGTTGTATGATTGGGGGGATGCTTTTAACTTCTCCATGTCACTCACTAAGATGATAAAATTCAATGAATTGCTCCTCTGCTTTCCTGAAGAGATCACAGAATAGACTCTTCTCTCTTTTCTCCTTAAAAAATTAATAAACTTGGAATTCCAGTATATATATTTCCATATTCCAAATATTTGCCTAATGTAATAAATCACCAATTTGGTGGTAGGAATGATGGATCTTTGGGCCAAAGCAACACATATCTCTTAAATATATGTTGAGATATAGACATAGATACAGATATCAATGCAGGGAGTCCCTACTTTGAAGAATCCACAGACCCCTGAGTCATTGATTTATTTCAGGAGTATCTATGAGGACATGAAAAGAATCAGAGGAAGACCACTAGTGCTTTGGTCAAAGTCTCTTTAGATGATTTGCAAAAAGAGACAGATGACAATAGCATGGGATCAGCAGATTTGTGATCTAGCCTGGCCAAGAAGCATATGATATGCTCAGAGGGCTAAGTGCCTTTGTAAAACAAAGCAGTAAACAGTAGAGATGGGATTTGAACCCACTTTCCCTGAACCCAATTTAAGTGCTCAAATCTCTCCTTGATGAAATTACTAATCAGGTAATATTTCAGTCACATAGACTGTAGTACAGGCTCTGAATGAAGTCTTATTCCAAACCCAGGGCTCTCTACTAAACCACTCTTCCTTTTTGAGGATGTTAACTCCAATTCTCCTGTCACTACAAATAAAGCAGTTGTTAATATTTTGGTTCAGAAAGGTCTTCTATCTTCTTCCTCCCCTCCTCCACTGATGTTTTTGGGGATATTGAGTTCTATAATTTAATAGAAGAGGTGGTTTCTAAACCAAATCTTTTTAAAAATTTAAAAAATGTTTTGTTATAATTTTTTTAAGTTGTACATGTACATTCATTACTTTTTTTACATATTTCCATATCAGCCATGTTGGAAGAGAGGGAAAGAGAAAAGTCATAAGAAAATAAAAAGAAGGAAAAAAAAGATGAAAATAGTATGCATTGTTTCACATTCAGCCTCCATGGTCCTCTCTCTGCATGCAGATGGTGTTTTCTATTCAAAGTTTATTGGGATTGCCTTGAATCACTGAAATGCTAAGACAAACTAAGTCTATCATAGTTGATCACCACACAATCTTGTTTCTGTGATTTTTTCTGGCTTTAAGACATGTCTTAAATGAACTGCTAAAGAGACAAGGATATTCAAATAAGGTACCTGAGAATAGAGAATGTTTCATTTTTTATTTTTGCATCCCCAATATCTATCACATAGTGGACATTTGATTCATTTTTGTTGATCGACTGATTTCAAGGGCAACCTATATTGGAACCAATAAGCTACCATTTTGGTTTGATTATAATTCACACCCCTAAAATAAGATCTCTTTGGAAGGAAAAAGAAGCACTGAGTTGTCCTGAAAAATAATTCTGATTATAGACTACACTTAGCTTTTATGCAAACCAGACTTTGGGGGAAACGTGTGACCTATATTAGGACCAACATGGCATTCACTATTTGTCTTAAGCACCAAGTTACTCACTGTGTCTATAACAAATTTTATTCATAATATTTACTCTAATGAACTCATTCTCCACCACTACATCTCCAGGTCTTTCAGCCTCCGCCACTTACAAGCAGAATGAGAGGATTTCAGGGTTGGAAAGGACTACAGTGGCCAACTAATCAAACCCATAACTGAACAAGAGTCCCTTCTCCAACATTCCTAAGGAGTAGTCATCCAGGCTCTGCTTAAAAGTTTTTAGTGAGAAGAAACCCCCTATCTCTTGCTAGAGCTTATTTTACTTTGGGATCATTCTCATTATTAGATAAGTTTTCCCTCACATTAAGCTGAAATTTGAAATTTTCAACTTCTGCCCATTGTGCTTCATTTTACCATCCAGAGTCAAGTGGACCAGTCTACATTAGTCCTCCAAATACTGAATGGCAGCTACCATTTCTTCCCTAAGCTTTGTTTTCTATGACCTAAATTCCCCTATTTCTTCATGACCCTCATGTAGCATAATCATGAAGCCAATGACCATTCTGGTTCATCAATATCCTTTTGAAAATCTGGTACCGAGAAGTGAAAAGAATACTCTACTTGTGATATGGCCATTTATTCAATTTATCTGTCAACAATAGGGTGACACTTTCTTCCCACTAAAAGTCCCAAATGATCGATTCACATGAATTGAGTTTATTTTCTAAAAGGAGTCTGAATGCAAACCAAAGAGATCATGTTCTTTTTGCACTGACTCATTATGTCCATTCCCTAGATCAGAACTTGGGGGGAATCTCTTAAATGAAACTGAGTTGTGCTTCCTGTCTAGGTTTCCATCTTAAATAATTAACAAACATCCCTTCTACAAAGTTAATCAATGTACAGAGTAGTCTATATGCCAGATATGGAGTAGTAATTTATTTCTCCCATCACAAAATAAATACTTAAAAATGTGAAAGACTCATAAGCAAATATTGACAAATATTACAAACATGAAACAGTGATTCATCTCTTCTATCATTCTTGGAGGTAGACTCTAAGGACACCCATGGAATTATTGAACAGATATTTTGCTTCTATATCTGACATATGCTTTCTGCCCAACTCACAAACAAAATCTTATAAAGCCAATCTTCTGGCTAGCCAGGGTTTACTTGTTAGTTTGTTTTTTAAAATTTTTCATTCCAAATTTTCTCCATCCCTCTACCCTCTTTCCCACTCAGTTGAAAAGGCAAGGAATTCAATATCCATTATATATACAAAGTCATACAAAACATATTTCCACATTATTCATATTGTGGAGAGATCAAGAAAAATAAAGAAAACATATGCTTCCATCTGTACTCAGAATTTGTTAGTTCACTCTAGTGGTAGATATAATTTTTCATAATGAGTCTTTTGGAATTGTCTTGCATCAGCAAATTGATTAGAATAGTTAAGTCTTTCACAATTGATTATAGTTCTAACATTGCCTTTACTGCATACAATGTTCTCCTGGTTCTACTCACTTTACTTTTCACCAGTTCATATAAATCTTCCCAGGTGAACACAGTACTGGATACTATACTGCTTATGTAAACATAACTCCAGTATATACATGTTCATATTCTAATTACTAATAGTAATTGTAAACAACAAAGCAAAGCCTGCTGGCTGTATATAGAAATCGGAGGACTATAAGCATTTATAAATATGCAAATAATAAATAAAACTAGTAAAAGCTTAACCATAACAAGTCAACTGTCAAATGAACATGCAAAATATTTAATAAATAAGTATATTCATTATGAAACAATAAAACATGTACAGTTACATTCAAGACACATTTCACATGAGCAACCTCTAATATTGTCACCTGGACATACAACTATAACTATTTCTTTAGGTACACTTACAACATCCTAAGTGGGCCAAGGGACTGGTCTCTTTTCTCTAAATGCTGATCTCCTTTCTCCTACACCTGACTCAGTAATTGGTATGGACTGACCATCAGGGTTATTGGAGACTCATTTGTCTGTACTTGTTCAGTTGATAGTAGGGATAGGTTGACTGTTACTATATTTGTGCTGGATGGGTTGTATCTGTACCTTAGAAATCTCTAAAGTAACAATTCTGAACAAGGAAAAAAAAAAACTGCCTCTAGTTTCAGTCCCCTTGCCTTGTAGCAGGAACCCAGTCTCCACTGAAAATATCACTTTTAGTGCCTAGATAATACTAATGGCTAACATTTACATATGGCTTTAAAGGTTCCAAAGTGATTTACAAATATGATCTTATTTGATCCTTACAATCATACTAGGAGATGGGTAATCTCATCATACCCACTTTTCAGCTGAAATGATAAATTTTTTTTCCCAAGATCCTTTAATTTGCTTATAATATCATCTTTTATCTCTAAGTTATGTAACTATTTTGAATTTTTTCTGTTTACAGTGTGAGGCTCTGGTTTATATCTAATTTCTTCCACACTGCTTTCCAGTTTTTGTCACAGTAAGTTTTTGTTCCAATAGTCAGGATTTTTGAGTTTTTAAAACACCATGTTACTATAATAATTTACTTCTGCATATTGTCTATTTAATCTATTTCATTGACCAATCACTTTATATCTTATCTAGTTCCAGATTATTTTGATGATTATTATTTTGTAGTATAGTTTGAAATTTGATACTGCTAGGCCACCTTATTTCATTTCTTCATTGATTCCCTTGATATGCTTGGCCTTTTATTCCTCTAATTGAATTTTGTTATTATTTTCCCCCTTTACTTTGAAACATAATTCTTTAGTAGTTTGATTGGTATTATACTGAATAAGTAAATTAAGTTAAGAAGTATTATAATTTTTATTTTGGCTCTGCCTGTCCATGGGCAAGTATATTTATCTAATTATATGTGTGTGTGTGAATTTTTTATATATATATATATATATATATATATATATATATATATATATATATATATATATATATATGTGAAGATTGTTTTGTAATTGTGTTCCTACAGATCCTACATACATACATTGTGTATGTCTTGATAGGTAGTCTCCTAAGTATACCACCTAAAGTTATCTTATGTGGAATTTCTTTATCTTTCCCTTGTGGTTTTTGTTGTTAATACATAGAAATACTTATGATTTAAGTAAATTTATTTTATAACTAATTGTTATAACTATATTATTATATATTATATATAATTATAGCTAATTGTTTTGACTGGTTTTTAGTTGATTCTCTAAGTATGCCATTATATCATCTGCAAAAAGTGATAGCTTCATTGCCTATGCTTATTCCTTCAATTTCTTTTTCTTATTTTATTGCTATTGTAATGAGGGTGGTAAAGGACATTGTGCCTTCACTCCTATCTTATTGGAAAAGTTTTTAGTCTATATCCCTTACAGATAATGCTTACTCTTGATTTTAGATAGATGCTGGTTATCATTTTAAGAAAAACTTTGATTCCTATACTTTCTAATGTATTTTTAAGAGAAATGGATATTGTATTTTGTGAAGTTTTTCTATAAACTATATCTACTGCTATAATCATGTGATGTTGTTGATTTGTTATTGATTTGGTCAATTGTGTTTAAAGTTTTCCTAATATTGGACCAGTCTTGTATTCCTGGTACAAATTCAACCTGATTACAGTGGATGCTCTTTGGGATATATTGCTGTAATTTCCTTGCTAAAATTTTATCTAAAGTTTTGTATCAATATTCATTAGGGAAATTGATCCATAGTTTTCCTTCTCCATTTTTGCTCTCTCTGTTTTACGTATCAAAATTAGATAGATAGATAGATAGAAATGTAGATAGGTAAAGAAGTAGGTAGATGGATGGATGTTTGGATGAATGGATGGATAAACATAGACAGATGGATTGGTGGCTAAGTAGATAGATATGGATACAGTTATAATTTGTGTCAAAGAATTAATAAAGGTAGCAAGGTGGCTCAGTGGATAGAGCTAGGTCTGGAAACAGGAAGACCTAAATTCAAATCCTACCCCAGACACTTAATAGCTATGTGACCCTGGGCAAATCATTTAATCCTGTTTATCTTAATCCACTAGAGAAGGAAATAGCAAACCATTCCATTGTTTTTGTCAGAAAAATCTACAGAAATCATGATCCCACAAAAAGTCAGATATTACTGAATAAGAATCTTCATTACCTTAATCTTAATTATTTTTTCATATAGTATAGATGGTATTATAATTGATTATTAATTTTGATGTTTGATAGAATGCTTCTTTAAATCCAGCTAGTCCTTGTGTTTTTTCTCCCTTAGGTAGCTCATTTATGACACGTTCAATTTCTTTTTTATTTGTCATCTTTTTTTTCTGTTAACTTAGTTTTTTATAAATATTCATCTGTTTCATTTAGATAGTTAATTTTATGCACACGATGTTGTGCAAAATAGTTTTTAATAATTGTTTTACTTTGATTTTCATTGGTTATGCATTCACCCTTTTCCATTTTTCATATTAGTAATTTGATTTTCTTTTTTCAAATCAAATTAGCCAATGTTCATCTATTTTTCATAAAACTAGCTCCTAGTTTTATTAGTTGATTTTTTTTACTTTTGAATTTTATTAATCTCTCCTTTGATTTTTTTTAAGAATTTCAATTTTGATGTTCAACTGAAGATTTTAATTTGTTGTTTCTGTAGTTTTTTTTTCACTTTCATACCTAATTCATTGATCTGCTTTTTTTTTTTTTTGTAAATGTAAACACTTGAAGATAGAAATTTCCCCTAAGCACGATCACATTTGCATGCGTGGGTTTGTTATTTCTGTGGTTGAATTTTTATGCTTATCCCTAGCCCTAGAATTAGGCATTTTAAAATATTCACAAATGATTTTCATAATTTCTATCTACAGTCTCAACATTATAGTCTGATTAAAAATGGAAAGGACTTTGATAGTCATAGAATCCAATATCTCTATTTTAGATGAGGGCCAGTAAGATCAAGAACCTTGCCTAACAATACATAGGTAGCAAGTGAATGATAGGCGGAATTAAGAGCTGAAACTAGATTCTCAGATCCCAAATCTAGAGCTGATCATAAAATAATTGTTTTAGATCAATTCAATATTCTTTTGTCCTGACACAGTGAAAGGATTTATATTGATTTTACTTATTGAGAATGGGGAAAAAATAAAAAAAACATCTGCCAAATATGGACCCACTTTTCATGAAATTCAAGAACCAGCTTCAGAATTAAACAGTAGTTCTGTTTAATGTGGGTAACATGAAAATATATAGTTCTAAGACTTAAACGGCTCCTAAGACATCTTGGCCATCTAATAGCTTTTATAGAATTCTATCTTGATGAGCTAAGCATAAGTGAATCCCAAACATAAGGATCAAGTTTTCCTTTAAATGTATATGGGTTTTCAACTTTGAGGGAAAATATGCATGGGAAAAATGCATCTTGGGTTTCATCAAACATTTGGAAAACAATCTGAAGATGTTTTGCCAAACCAAGTTAATGTGGGCATTCCTGTTCTTCCTTCTAATTGATACTTAATGAATTTGGCTGGGTTAGGGGATATTTCAGTGCCATATTATTCCTCTAAGAGCCCAGGAGGCATCGATTCTGGGAATTTTATTTTGTGGAAGTTAGGGATTGGGCAAAAGTAGGAGACTAGCTCTTGGGCCAAGTCAGATTTCCCCATCTTACTGATGTCCTGGAGATCCATATCCTTAAGTCCATTTCTGTTTATCTACAACCTACCCCAGGTCAGCAACCTCCTAGACACTTTTATTTAGATATCCTGTTAACATCTTAAACTCCACAAGTCCCAAACTGAAATGAGCATCTTTCCCCATTTCCTTATTTTTGTTGATTCTGTGTATGTTTTGGAAGTTCTCTCCTCCCATTAGGTTGTGTTCTAGTAAGTTAGCATGGGGATAGTCTAGTAGATAGAGCACTGGGCTTGGAATAGGAAAACTTCTCTTCCAGATTTCAAATCTGGCATCAGACATCCACTAACTGTCTGACTCTGGGTGAGTCGCTTAATCTTGTTTTTCTCAATTTTTTCATCTGTAAAAGGAACTGAAGGCAAAGCACTCCACATCAGAAGTCTCAGGTAGATGTAGTTCATATATATTGTTCTACTACTTGCTCATTGTGTGAACTTGGGTAAGTCACTTTCCTGCTCAGGGTCTCATTTCCTCATGTGTAATACGAGGCAGTTGGATCACATGAATCTAAAATTCTTTTCAGGTTGAATATTTCACTACCTATAACCTATTTGTTACATACATATATTAGCTATATGTAATATATGCATACATATAACACAGATACATATACATACAAACACACTTAAATTGGATATTCCTATAATTCTATAATCCTGCATCCTTCCTTTGAGGAAGAACATTGAATGATTCCTTAGTGGGAGTCTGTACAGTAGAGGGAATATTTTGTTGGCTTTGGAGTCAGAAAACCAGGGCTTAAATCCCTTCTTTGACATTTCCCCCCCCCCCCCTTCATGACCTTGGATAAGTCACAACCTCCCTGGGCCTCCATTTCCTTGTCTATAAAATAAAAGGATTGGTTTAGATGGCCTGTTGGGTCCTTTCTAGTTTTAACTCTGTAGATGATGCTATGATCTTTTCACAAATCTCCCTAACAAAAACATAAATTCTTCAAGGAGAGGGACTATGTGTTATTCTCTATCTCCCCCAACATTTCCCTCCTTTAGCACTTAGGACAGCACTTTGCACATGCTTTCATAGTAGATGTTCAATAAATATTTAACAATGATCAGAAGTAATATCCAAAGTTACATCTAGGAATGATGATGATGAAGAAGAAGAATAAGAGAAGAAGAAGGAGGAGGAGAAAAGGAGCAGGAGGAGGAGGAAAGAAGAAGGAGGAAGAGGAGGAAAGAAAGGAGGAGGAGGAGGAAAGGGAGAAGGAGGAAGACTAGGAAGAGGAGGAGGAGAAGAAGATACAAGAACAAGAAGAACAAGAACAAGGAGAACAAGAAGAAGGAAAAGATGAAGAAAACAAAAGAAGAAGGAGGAAAAGAAGAGATGAAAAGAAAATAGAAGAAAAGAAGAACAAGGAGAAGATGAAGAGAAGAAAACAAAAGAAGAAGGGGAAGAAGAAAGGAAGAGAAGAAGAAGAGATGAAAAAGTAGAAGAGAAGAAGAAGAGGAGGAGGAGAAAAGAGATGAAAAGAGAAGAGAAGAGAAGAAGAAGGAAGAAGAACAAGAAGAAGAAGGAAGTGATGATGGTGGTGATGATGGTGATTTTGAGAAATTTTGTTGGGTTTTGTGACAACAATGCATTTACATACATTATTTCATTGGATCTTCCTAACAACTCTGGTAAAGAGGTAGACCAAATATTATTATCCATCTTTGACTAATGAAGAGAGGCAGTGTTTTCCAGTGGAGAGAGCCCTGGCATTAGCAAGACCCAAATTCAAATTCTGCCTCTGACATTTGCTATGTGATTGTAAGCAACTTGCTTAAACTCCCTGAGCCATAGGCAGTTCTCTAAACCTTTAAGGTGGAGATATCTTTGATCTGGCAGATCAGGCTTGGTGGAGGAAGCTCCAGGCTGAAGAAATCATGAGTCCCTGAGGTTGAGCATTTTCCAGGAAAGAATGTTTTGAGAGGTGAAGTGAGTCATATAGAGTTATACAAGTATCAAATGGCCAAGGGAGGATTCAAGCCTTGCTCTTCTGATATCAAGTCTCATGCTCTTTCCTTTAGACTCAGCAGATTTCTTTGAGAAGTCAAATGTTGGCTATTCTAGGTACTTACATTTAAATGGAAAACAAAACAATATCTCTAGAATATTGTCATTCTACTCTGAAATGTATCAACTTAAGACAAATTTACATCACACTTCCTCTATACGTGCATTATTTTATACTATGTGCTTACTTATACATAGGAACACTTCAATTACTGAGCAAGAGTGCATTTTCCAAGTAACTATGGATGAGTCATTTATAAAACTAGATTACTCAGAGCAAAATTTTTCCTGGAAGGATATAGAAATGCCTAACTTATCTGTAGAACAAATGAATGAATAATCATGAATTAACTATCTCCTATGGACCTGGGATTGTCCTAGATATAGAAGGAAGCAATCCCAATTCACAAGGAGCTTACATTCTAGTGGAAGAGACAAGTATGTATAAAAATTGATATAGCCTAAATAGAAAGTTAATGACTAAATAAATACATACACACAAATCAGTTAAAAACAAGGTAGATTGGGAGGGAAGTTACTAACAGTTGGAAGGAATCTGAAAAAACTTCATTGATAAGATAGTGTCTGAGTCACATCTTAAAAGAAGAGAGAGATAGAATTAAATTTCCAGGTGATATAAAGCTGGGGGCAAAGGCTATCCCCCTAAAAGAGAAGAGTCGGGATCCCAAAAAATGTTTAGCTGCTTAGAACTTTGAGTAGAATCAAATAATTTAATAGATAAATTTAATAGATAAATGAAAAGCCCTGTCCTTAAGTTCAAATAATCAGCTTTGTAAATACATAGACAAGGCGTGCAGTTCAACTAGACTTTTTAGTGAACATTAAAATCAATGCAAGTCAAAAGCTAATACAGATAGCTGAAAGACCTAATGTATAAAATTTTAGGCTATATTAAGGAGTGTATGATGTTCAGGACTGGGAGTAGTAGTCCTACTGTACTCTCCTACTGTACTCTACCTGGTCAGAACACATCTGGGCTGTCATATTCCATGTAGGCGACATGTTTTTGGAAACACACTGTTAAACTGGAGGATGTTTAGGGCAGAGCAGTCAGGATGACTAGGGTTTTGAGATCATGCCATGTGAGGATCAATGAAAGGAACTAGGGATACTTTAATCTGGAGAAAAGATCATTCGAAGGAAGGCATGGGTACCATAGTTGTCTTCAAGCATTCAAAAGGATATCATCTGAAAGAAGGATTAACTTTTCTCTCCTTGGTCCTGGAATCCACTTCTACTAAGTGGGAAAGGCAAAGAGACACATGTTAAATCTCTAATACCCAGAGCTTTCCAAAAAGTGAAATGGACTTGGGGCAGTTAGATAATGTAGTAGATAGAGCACTGGCCCTGGAGGACCTGAGTTAAAATCTGGTCTCAGACATGTAACACTTCCTAGCTATGTGATTGTGGACAAGTCACGTAATCCCAATTGCCTCACACACAAAAAAGAGTTTAATCAGCACAGAACATTAGTCTCTGCCCTCCTCCTTATATATTGTCCTGATTGATGTCAGTGGGAAGTCTCACTGTGGCTCTCCCAACAGTTCCTCCAAACTCCATAGCACATTATCTGCACATCAGAGTTTTCTGACTTTTTTCAGTTGCCAATATTGTCAGATTTTCCTACATTACATTCTACTTTCTCTTCCTCCTGGCTGCTTAACAGTGGAATATATTCTGTTTTACTTGTGTGTTTTCTTTGACCAAAAAATCCAGAGGGTAGAATGACATTCTTACAACCATCTAGTAACCGTCTTTGCAGTATTATTGGTTTGGGTATATTTTTGGAAGAGGTAAGAGGTACTTTGGGTTCAAATTCCATGCCTTAAATACCATTTTCTTCTTGAGTTATGTTCCAAATGACACACATAATCCTTAATCAAATTTCTAACAGGAAAAGCCAAAATTTGCCCCAAAACTTTAATTAAGTAGAGACCTTCAAAGACCAGGTATTGACAAATATTTTCTCAGTTGGATATGTTAGAATCTAGAAGAGATTCTGTAAAATAATGAGGATGTCTTTGTTCACCCAGGAGAGGACCAATGTGCTTTACTGATTGGGGGGAGCACAAAGTTAAGAAGGAAAAATCCAGTGGTACGCTGCTAAATGTTGATCAATTGGCTCTCCCTCTCCTTCCCCCCAAAATATGTATGACACAATATCCAGTTTAATCTGCAGAATTACCATTTTCTTTATCACTTTCCCAAACATTGGCCACCAACAAAACAATAAATCAAAATTTGCCAATTTCTAAGGTGTAAATAATTGTACCGAAATTTTAACAATCATCTTGGAGTCAAGACAAACAGACTCCAACATGCCTCCCTACTCCAAAAGCCCTTTGATGTGAAGAAAGACAGAAGCTTACTTAATATCCAGGCTAAAAAGAGTGGGTCACTACCAGGGTTTCTTCAGAGAAATAAGACCCAAGGACATTCAGATGGAAAACTGGTAGGAAAGGAGGTTCAGGCTAATAGGTCAGCACCAGAGTAGGAGTCAAGATATAAGAAGTATTAGGAAGGTTGATTAACTCAACTTGTCACCCCAAACTTCACCTTTTTCATAGAATCAAGAGTCTTTCTGGACTCTTGCCTTCCACTATTGCATTGTCACGAACTGAGTCCACTGTAGCTTGACTTAGATGCACTAATTAGGCCATGGATTTAACAAAGAAGTAATGGAGAAATACAAGAGTACCTTACCAAGGATGGCTCACTAGTTCAAATACAACACAATTTTAGGCAAAACAGGGTTTCAGAAGGCATTTGACACTATAGGTACAATGTTTCAGATGGGACAGCAGCTGCATAATATTTCAGCATCGTTTCACAACTTTAGGGTCAGATCTATTCATTATGTATCATTTTTGTTATTGTGAAACTAGTTTAGTGGAGGGAGTAAAGAATTTGTCTATACTTGTTAAAGTGATCAGTTTTAAAATAGTAATGATAAAATGTAAATTACAAATTCTATCTGAACTGAATTGGGTTCTATTCCTCCCTTAGTCAAATGATTCAGAAATGAATTCATATTTGCATATCTAAAAATCTGATTACTCAAGAAACTTCAATTTGATTTTCCCTACAGCAATTCATATTTGTATGATGACTGCAGAGTGTCACTCTAAGTTAATTGCTGCTGGACCCTCAAAGTGCCCCTGTCCATATTTTTTGTCCTTGATGGATTAAAGTGAAATATGTAGTCATGGAAGTAATTCTCAAGTATTTATTGTTGTGATCATTAAAAGGCCTTCTTTCCTCTTATTTCATTTATCAGCTCTATGCAAATGATTCCCAAATCTCCTAATGACTACAAATTCTCCTAATAGAATATAAACTCAATGAACTGAATTGCTTCTTTTCATCTTTGTAATCCTGTATTTCAGGCATATAGTAAATACTTAAGAAAAGCTTGTGGAATTAATCTAATTGAGCTCTCCAAGCCACCTTAAGTTCATCTGCTTTTGGGTCCTAGAATTTAGGATTGCCCATGGTATTTTGCTTGGTGGTTCTGGTTGCAAGTTAACTAGGATGTTACTTTAATTAAAGAACAGAAGGCCAGTTGAAGCGTCTCCTGCTTGAAGCCTCAGGGATGCTGGCGAATATGAGATTTGCCAATGTCAGATCTGTGGATCTGGAAACTGTTACTTGATCTGTAGAAAAATATTCAAGAAGAAATAAGGACATTTCTGGTAAAAAAGCATTAATGAGGTACCGTTTTAGAGCCAGATGACTCAGTGTTATAGGAGAGTAGTGTGTGGTCCTGCAGCACTTTTCTGGGCTTTCTTGCCAAATGGTAGATGGCCTGGAATTAAACATCTCTGCGTCTCTTTGGTTTTCTGGGTGAATCACTTTTGGGTACAAAGAAAAAGCTCATTTCCCAGACTATGTTGACTTTCTGAAATTATTTTGCAGAATGGTAAATTATTATTCAATTATTCTATACATATACTATGTGTAGCAGTCTTTTTGAGTAATAATCCCATCCCTTGACTTGAGCTAATGCTCTTACACAGAAGAGTAACTATTTTTAGGTTTGGAGATAGTATATCCTAATTAAACTGCAACTTGAGTCCCCACCAATGTGCTTCAATCTGCCAGTAAACAGTAAATGTCAAAAGCCATTTACTTAAACGGCATAATAAGAGCAGTAGTTACATCATTCTCGAACTCACCTACAAATACGTTTTGCTCGTGGGAAAGATGGGCACAAACTCACTTGCTCCCAAGGACAGCTGAAAGCTCTGCTATCCATAGGTTTAAGGTTTGCAGCAATCTTCTGTTACGCATGTTACTTATTTCCATTCTAGTTTCTTCCTTTAGTCTCAGCTTTGAGATTTGCCATCTCCTAGGTTAGATAGGAAAAAGCAAAGATTTAGCTTTTCCTTTGGATAACTTCCTACTTTAGGTTTGGATTCCCTCAGGGAGAGATTTCACTCTAACATATGGTGACCACATAATGCATTTCCCCAAACTTCCCGAAATCTATAGTATAATCTCAAACCAGGCAATGCTTATCTGCTCAATAATCACTAAGCAGCTTTGGCAAAGTTCTCTGTTGTTGCTTTTTTTTTTAAACACTAAGATTTTCCTTTTTGATCTATGTAAGGAGAAAAGATATAAAACAATTTTACTTGGGGCAAGTTCATTGTGGGGCAGCTAGGTAACACAATGGATAGAGTGCTAGACTTGAAATCAGGAAGACTCATTTCCCGAGTTCAAATTTAGCCTCAGACCTTTCCTAGCTGTGTGACTCTGGGCAAATCACTTAATCCAATTTGCCTCAGTTCCTCCTCTGTAAAAAATGAGCTGGAGAAGGAAATGGCAAAACTGCTTCAGTTTCTTTGCCAATGGGGTGCTGAAGAGTGGGACAAGACTGAAATGACTGAATAGCTACAAGACATTTATTGTTTCTAAAGATCTTTTCATATATATGAATGAATCACCTGGGGATTTAAGAAATTCTGACAACTGCAATTAAATATGATTTCTTTGGTAATCTTACAAATTTATTTTATGTGTTTAAAAATAGGACTATTATCATAGGTTCCTAGCCTTCTCCAGACTCCCAGGTGGGTCAGTGAAACCAAAAGTTAAGAATCCTTATTTTTATACTGATCCACTATCACTTAATAGTCTCACCCTCTACGAGTCAAGAGTGAGACTAGAATGGTCACATATAAAAAGAGTTTGATATCTACAAAGTGCAAATAGTGGTGGGATGAACCCTAGCATCTTATTGTCTCTATAATTTGCCATAGGGACCTGGAATTACAAATAGAATTCTAAAGTATCTATCCTTCAATGCTGCAAGGACCCATGATTTCCTCTAGGGGACACTTTTCTTTTTCTACTAATGATACCTGACAGCCTCTATATTCAAAAGCTTTCCTTTCCAATCAAATAGGATGAGAGAAAGAGGGAGAGACACACACATACAGAGAGAAAGAGACAGACAGAGAAAGAGACAGAGACAAACAGACAGAGAGACAGAGACAGAGACAGAGACAAACAGTGACAGACAGAGACAGAGAGAGGAAAGAGGGAGAAGAGAAGGGAAGGATGAAGGAAGTTGGAAAGGGTATAGCTCCTTAGCTTTGTTTGTGACATAGACCTCCTGGGCAGACTAGAGAAGCCTATGGATCCCTTCTCAGAATGATGGTTTTTAAATGGACGAAATATAATACAAAGAAAACCAATTATGTGGAATAGTGTTATGAAAATATTAAAATTTTTTTTTTAAAGATTATGGTCCATGATAGGATGTGCCAGAACTTGCAATTCACTGTCATAAACTGTCAGAGTCCAGGAACTCCTCAACAACCATGATGAGGCAGAAATGAATAACAAATCTTTATTGTGGAAGAACACAATGACTGCTACCCAAAGAATTAGAAGGAAAAAACCCAAACCAACAGCAGAATCATGCAATGGATGGTTTCCCAAAGAAAAGAAGAAAAGGGACATGGCTTCTATTATGCACACTCCCTCATGGCATTTTTTGCCTGATTCTTTGATAGATTCTTTGTATGGCTGTGGATGCTCTATTTTCCCACTTTGACTTGGCTTGAAAGCAAGTTAGTGTAACCCAGAGCTGAGTAATACAACTGATTAAAATGATCCAGAGTACGTGTCTGAGATCCCACCTGCATCTGTCCCCAGGTCAAAGCAAGAGTTTGGGCTTGTAGGTATCAGAGGCTGCTTACTCATTGAGAAGAAGCAAACTTTATAATCCATAGGAATGTTTTACCGGAGCCAACATCCACCGCCTACTTGACTTGGGCCTTTGGCTCAACCCAATTGCTTTGAAAATTAAGTTGGAATTGATCAAGTTCAGTAAAAAAGGAAAAAAAAATATGGTCTAGGTTTTCATTCCCCTCAGTATGGGTAAGTGTAATTAATGGCCCCACCAGCTGCTCTCAACAAGGAAGATAAAAATGTCTCTGCTTCATAGCCCATCCAGGACTCCATTGATTATAAATGGGAAGAGCTGTCTGGCAGCTGAATTTTATTTTATTGCCCGATTTCTGCCAATGAAGAATGAGCAGTCTGTGGCTACACTGGTCATGGTGTCCTGGAATAGGAGCCTAGGCCTCTTGTTTCCCAAGTCCCAACCTTGACCTGGAGCTCTTGGCAATCTTTTTGCTGTGGAGAGTCCAGTACGCCATTTAATACTCCATTTAATAATCCCAAGTCCAGTGAGTGAAGAACGTAGCAAGAACAAATCATATTCTATAGGATAAGACATTTCTGGGTACCTGTAGGAGATGGAAATTTGGGAATTGAGTCCTAGAGTCTCAGTTCTTACTTTAGCTAGATCTATATCACCTCCAACACAATGTTCTTTTTCTCTCCTTCTGTCTTCTCTTCTTTTCTTTCCTTTTCAAACCAATTCTTTATTCAAGCTTTTAAAAAACACTATAGATATTTCCCTCTGCCAGAGTCTGTCCCTGTAACAAAGAAAAACAAGGAAAGAAAACTAAATAACATAAATACAAGGTCTGAAGCCATATGTATTTTTCTCCACCTGTGATTCCCATCCGATTTACTATGTGTAAGACACGGTATAATATGCTGATAGTGCAATCAGAAAGTTAAAAACAATTGTCACCTTCAAAAGGGTTATATTCCTGAGAGGGAATCTAGCGCCTAACTACCAAGCATATGCTTGGAAAGTGGCCCTTCCCACTATTCTGTGCTGGCTCCATCTTTTGGTGTACACAGAAAATTGTAGGAGGGATTAGGGGGTGGAGTGAGACAAGCCAGAGTCACTTTGACCGTAGATGAGGAGAAGGAAGGTCGTGGAGATCCTGCGTCCATTCCCTTCACTTCTCCCCCTAAAGACAAAGAATAAAGACTTTTGCTTATCCTGACTCTGGCTGATTCTAAGGTATACAGGGAGCTAACTCGGTCCTCACATTTGGTGCCCAACGTGTGGACCAAGGACACTAATTTCACTGAAGAAGTCCCTGGTGACCAGGAAATAGAATGAGTATTTTAATAGACAAATAGGGAACTTACTTTGTTAAGGGCTAAATTAGTAACTTTCTAACTGAAATGGGGCAGATGTCAGGAAAAGGTTCTCCCCATCCCCAGCTCCACCACTACCCCTGGCTTATAGAAAAGGGGTGCTATAGAAAGCATACTTAAGTTGATGAAGGGACAAGGCTTGGTTGAATTTTCCATGACTGTGATCCTTACCCAGAGTTATGGGAACGTTTGATTTTGGGTGAAAATTTCTTTGCTGTTGCTTTTGGAAACCCAAGTCCCAGGTTTGTGAGGAAAACAGTCTGACTATCCTCAAAAACTCGAAGAAAGCAAATCACTCAGTAATGTTTGCTTAAGGCAATTAGCCTTCAAGTTATGGTTTTTTTAATTATGGACTTCCCACATAGACTGACCATTATTGTCAGACCTGAGCAGTAGATTTCTGGTTGAAGCAGGGCCACGACCTCTTTTGCAAATGACTATAGCCTAGTCTGGAGTTTCCTGAATGAATCATTTAAAAACTTCATAAAATAGTACAAGGCGAGGAGTACCCTATTAAAACTGTGACGTAAGGTTCTTTTCCTTTGTAATAATGAGGCTTAAAAAAATCCATCCAAACTTTTGCTTTTCTGTCGACAGCAGTCCAAAAATAATTGTGTGTAAAAGGTCAAGTTTAAAGTAAAATAAGAAGAGGGAAGGAATCCTTTTTCATGGTTCCATTTGCACATCTTTTATTAAAAAAAAAAAAGATGTGAAGGCTTTAGCAGTGTATTTGTTATTGTTCATCCTTCATTCTCAAAGAAGACCAAGGACATCAGGGAGGTGATGTTTTAAATTGCAAGTAAATTGGATTTTAGTGAGGCAGTACTGTGCAAAGTCATTAGCCTCCAGAGTAGTCACTGGGAGCCCAGAGGGACAAATATTGATCCTAAAACTTAGGAGCTGTGTGAATCTGGTCAAGTAACTTGACATCTAAGACTCAGTTTCCTCATCTGTAAAAGTGGAAGTCAGCCAGGTTGTTGTAAGACTCAAATGAGAGAACACATATAAGACACTTTGCCCACCTTAAAGATATCATATCTACCTATGTAGATATCAGATGTTGCAATTATGACAACCATTTCGATGAATTATACTATATGCTAAAGTAGAAGTCTTTATGCTGGTCTGAAAATCAGAACAGTCTAGGGGCTAGTCTCAGCTCTGTGAGTTTAGGCATTTATAATTTAGCTTTACTTTTTATTCTTTTCTTCAGACTTGAAAGAATTGAAGATAACATGTTCACCTTGAAAATCAATTTTCCAGTATGAAAAGTTAATTTGTATAACATGAAACTTCATTAAGGTACAGTGAGGTCCTGTGGCAAGGTTAAGAAACAAAGCAAATTACACTTTCAAGTTCTTTTTGACAAAAAAGAAGGAAAACATTGAAAAGTGTTTTTTTTTTTTCTTACACAGTTGTGTAGTAACCTATACAAAAAACAATTGCTCCGTTTTTTGTTGTTTTTTTTTTTTTTTTAGTGTGTGCCTGTTAGTTGTGACAACCCTGTAGAAGCTGTAGGAATAGTAGGGCACATTTCCTGTTTTAAAAGAGCTTACAGGGGGCAGTTGATGGAAGCAGTGGATAGAGAACTTGCCCTGGAGTCAGGAGGAACTGAGTTCAAATCTATTCTTAGATACTTAGATACTTAACACTTCAACAAATCACTTAACCCCAATTGCCCCTCCCAATAATCTAGTTGAGACAATGCAGAATTTTTATATTTCTGTGCTTTGTCTAAAAAATGTTTCCCTTTACAAAAGAGAATTCAAGAATGTAAAAATTGCTATGTTGATTCAGTACTCCAGGCTAGCCAGTCCAATGCTCTGTTTTTCTGGCTGAGAGACAGATTTATGGAACCATATTTGAAGAAAAAGACTGAAAAACTCTTGTTCTGCTCATCTGGGCTTTGTTATTCCCTTTCTTTCCTTCATAATTTTATAGAACTCAAGAATTTCTCTTAACATCTTTGCTTTTATCCCAAATAGTTCACATACAATGGACTAGCTAATCACCTCCATTATTTTAGAGATTCCCTTCTTTGAATCTCTGGTTTTTCTCTTTCTTGTCTGCAACTACAACTGCACACAGAATTCTTAGTGCAGGACCACCATGGTTTTATCCAACGGTTACGAGATCTTTTGTTGTCAACATGCTTTCTGATGTTCAATTGATGAATGTCTTCAAGGAACCATCATGACCTGCAAGACTCTTTCTTGCCTTGTAATTGATAGTTTCAATCCCTTATATGATAAATATAGTAGGGGTCAAGTTCCCCAAAATGCCTTATATTTATGTAACAAATGACTCTCAGTAGTGACTAGGGTAATGAATCAGTGAAGTTATGGGGAGACAAGGATTATGTACAGGCTAACTTTTCCCAGAGTTCTTGGGTTTCTATTTCTTTTTATCTTGAAAACACTCTGTCTCATGAATTCTATGACCCTGGAGCAAGAAAGACCCATTTTCCCTTCCAGTGGCTGGAAATATTGCAATGGCCCTACATACTGAAACAAGAATGGATATGACACCTGGAGATCCCTGTGAAGATCCTGGTGAAGACCTAGAAAACTATAGAACTGTTTTTGTGGCTGTTGATGGTGGTCCTTTGTTTTCAAAGAGAACCAATGACAACACAAGGGAGATGTCTTGACTTGTGCATGAACAGGATTGAAGTGAGGCTGACCTGCACAGAACCGAAGGAGATGAGAACAGGCAGAAGGGAACCAGATAAGACTGAAGAACCTTAGCTATGGTGAGACCGGACGCCGGATGTGTGCCAGCCCAGCCCACAAGCACTCCCACCCTGTTCTTTCAGGGCACTTGCTAAGGCAAATCTTGGCACGTCTCAAAATTCAGCAAAAACTCTAACCCTTGTTTCCTCAGAACAGCTGCTGAGAAAATGTCAGCAGGTTCTAAATGTGCCAAATCCTTTCTTTGTCTTTCCCTCCTTCTGCCATCTGGAAGGTGGTATGTTTGGGCGGAAGGTATGGGAAAGAGGTTAGTTTAGTTATTGTGACTTCTGCCATATGCTTTTTTTTTTTTAAAAGCTCTTTCCAATTTTATTTTGTTTCATTATGCTACCATTATTTGCCTTAATCAGTCAACAAGCAGTTATTAAGTGCTTCCACTTGTGCTAAGTGCTGGAGATAGAAAGAAGGGCAAAAACCATAGATTCTGTCCTAAGAGAGCTCACAGTCTGCTGGGGAAGGACAATATAAATACAGAAAAAATGTACCTATAAATTATATACAAGTGTAAATAGAAAATTATCTCATAAGTAAAACATTACTGACATTTGGGTGGGAGAACAGGAGAGGAATCTTGTAAAAGAGCTGTCTTTTTTAACTTTTGTTTTTCATTAAAGCTTTTTATTTCCAAAACACATGCATGGGTAATTTTTCAAAATTAGTCCTTGAAAAACCTTGTGTTCTGTTCCAATGTTCTCCCCCTTGCCTCCACCCCCTCCCCTATATGGCAAGTAATTCAATATATGTTAAACATAGTAAAATATATGTTAAATCCAATATATGCAAATCTGTTTATTTATACAATTATTTTGCTGCAATAACTGTATGGACATGTATACATAAATTGTATTTAACATATACTTTAACATATTTACCATGTATTGGTCTACCTGCCATGGGAGGGAGGTGGGGGAAGGAGGGGAAAAATTGGAACAAAAGGTTTTGCAATTGTTAATGCTGAAAAATTGCCTGTGCATATATCTTGTAAATAAAAAGCTACATATATATATATATATATATATGTATACATATATATATATATATATATATATATATATATATATATATATATATATATATATATATATATATATAAAACCCTAGAGGGCTGAGTTGGCCACAGATAGTTTGACAATAAATAAATATATATAAAATTAAAAAAAATATTTTGCTGCACAAGAAAAGTCAGATCAAAAAGGAAACAAATGAGAAAGAAAACAAAATGTAAGCAAACAAGAAAAAGTGAGAATGCTATGTTGTGACCCACCCCCAGTTCCCATAGTTCTCTCTCTTCATCACAAGATCATTGGAACTGGTCTCCATCATCTCATTGTTGCAAAAACCACCTCCATCAGAATTGATGATCATATAATTTTGTTGTTGCCGGGTATAATGATCTCCTGGTTCTGCTCATTTCACTCAGCATCAGTTCACATAAGTAAGAGCTGAGTTTTAAAGAAAAGCAAGGAAACTAGTTTGCAGAAAGAAGGAGGGGCATTCCAAGCATGGGAAGATCCAGAAGCAGGAGATGGAGTGTTTATTTAAGGAGGTCAGCATCACTAAATTATAGAGAAGGAGGATTAGAGTAAAGATCTGGAAAACTAGAACAGTAACAAGAAGCCAGGAAAGGAATTAAAAACCAAACAACATTTCACATTTGACCCCAGAGCTAAAAGGCAACCTTGGTGTTTTCTGCGTGTGGTGTGTACGTGTCTCTGTGTGTGTTTGTGTCTGTAATATGATCATATCTAAATTTTAAGATGGCCATTAAGAAAACATACACACACACATACACCAGTTTAATTCTATGGATAAAAGGACACGAACAATGTGGGAACTGTTGAAATTCAACAATGTTGAAATGTGGGAATTGGGGGCTTATTCTAGAAATAAGGATTTGATTTTTCCTGTTTAATAATTGTTGAGAATATTCCAGGTCAGATGCCTAGATTTATCTAGAACCTGGGGGTGGATGGGGTGGTAGTCAGTGGCTTGGAATAAGTGACAGGGAATAAGTAGCTCATGTGTAGCTGGAGTGCCATCTGGTGAGTAGCAAGGGGAGCTGAAGTCATTAGGAAAAGTCTACATGGATATGATCACAATTTAAAAAAAAATTAGTTTCTTGAAAAGAAAAGATTTTATTGTAGACCTTGTAGAGCTCCTCTCCTGAGTTTCATTATCTATTAGCTAATTATATATTGTATTCTTCAGATGATTGATTGGTGAATTAATAAATTACGTACCAACTCTCAGCACATTACAAAAAGCAGGGAAAGGAACCACTTGTGAGAGCATGAGCTCTGGGAGCAACATTGGATTCTGAATCCCTACTATACCTCACCATGAAATTGAAACTGCTCTGCCACTTCTTTGCCCACTCTCCAAGTCTGGCCAGATCTTCCTGCATTTTATCCTCATTATCTGAGCTTTTCAGTACCTTGCAAATTTATGTGTGTTGTGTGAACATGGAAATTTCACAGAATACTCCTTTCCAATCACTTGTTTCATGTTTTTAAGACCAGCCCTAGTATGGATTCCTAAGGAATAATATTGTTGTCGTTTCAGTTTTGTACAACTCTTTGTTTCTTGGCAGAGATACTTGGCAGAGATACCCTTCTCCGGGTAATTTACAAATGAGGAAACTGAGGCAAACAGGTTAAGTGATTTGCCTAGGATCACATAGCTAATAAGTGTCTGAGACCAGATTTTCCTGACTCCAGGACCAGTGTTTTATCTTCTGTCTCTCTCTCTCTCTGTCTCTGTCTCTCTCTCTCCCCTTCTTTCTCCCCCTTTTCTCTGTCTCTGTCTCTGTCTCTCTCTCTTCCCCCTCATGATTTGCACATGAACTGGATTTAAATGAGGCAGGGCTATGCAAAGTTGTCAGCCTTACTTTTCCCTCCAGAGTTATTGAAGTCCAGTGGCAAGACAAAGGTCTCTGTATTTGTTTCTTCCTCTCTCCCTCCTCCTCTTCCCTGTTTTTCTCCTTTCTGTTCCCTTTCCTCTCTCTTCCTTTATCTCTCTATCTCTTTCTTGGCAAAGATCCTGGAAAGGTTTGCCATTTCCTTTTCTAGCTCATTTTACAAATAAGGAAACTGAAGCAAGCATGGTTAAGTGACTTGGCCAAGGTCATGTAATTAGTTAAGTATTTGAAACCAGATTTGAACCCCAAAAGATGAATCTTCCTGATTTCTCTATTGCACTATATCTAGCTATCTATCTATATTTGTGTATACATATACATACACACATATACATAGCTATATGTGTAAAGAAATGCAAATTATATGCAAAGTAATTTTTAAAAAGCAGACAGTATTAACAATTGGAAGAAGGGAGGAATCAGGAAAGATCTGTAGGAAGAGGCACCTGAACTGAGTTTTGAAGGCAGGGAGGGAGTTGATGAGGTCTCATTGAAAAGGTGACACATTACAGTTACTGGGGCTATGTAAAAGACACAGAGGTAAGAGCTGGAATATAAGGTATAGGGAACCACTAGCAGGCCTCTCTTTCACTGCAGTGGAAGACATATGAAAGGGAATCAAGGCAAGGAAGACTGAAAAATTAGGTGGGAGCCATATTGGAGAGAGGAGGACTATTAGAGTCAGTTTACAGATTTTATTTGTCATCCAAGGGGTAGTAGGGGGCTTGAGTTAAGGAGTGACATAGTCAGAACTGTATTTTCATTTGGTGTGGATGATGGATTGGAGAGATGAGAGACTGGAAACAGATCAAGCAACAGCTTTGGTGTGGAATTGAAACTTAGAAAAATTGTGTAATTATTGAATGGGTGTGAAAAATACTACTGAGAATTGGATATTTCTCAGTTTTCATTGCATTTTGCTTTTTTTCCCCCTTAACTTTTGGGTCAAATCTAAGAGTCTCTTAAAAACAAAAAAACACCTCAGGATATTTAAGAAACTCACTAGTGTGTAGACAGATGCATGCCAGACCGAAAGACCATCATGGATGTTGCACTGATTTTATTTTTAATCAGATAAAGGATGAGAGAGATGAGAGATCAAAACTGTACTTTTGCCTGAAATTAACTGATATTTTGGTATGGGCAGGGATGGTAGTGAGCTGAGAAGCTCGAGCCATAATTCCCCGGCTGGCCATGCTAGGTCCTTTTTCCACTTTGTGCTTCATGATGACCATACAAGCTTTTTCCTTTACCTCAGTCTCTCCATGATTTAATTTCAGCTTCAGAATCTCTGCCTTAGCAGCAAACACCATTCCTTATTCCATTTCTCAAGACTGATGCTTAAGAAAATGAGCAGGCATCTCCTTCTTAGAAGCAGGCTTTCCACATGGTAATAATGATAACTCACATCTGTTATTCAAAGGGCCTTATGAATTATCTCATTTGAGTAGATCTATAGGTATTATGGTTTTTATTTTAGAGATTCAGAGCTATTTATTGATTTGCCGAGGGGCATATGAAGCAGGATGAGTGTTTGAGGGAGGATTCCATCCAGGTCTTCTTTGCTACACTGTTTCCTACTTCCTCTTTATTCTTTTAATTTCACATTTGCCACGACAAGGAATGGATTAGGTTAAAACTGGTACTAGTAGTTGAATGGAGGAGCTGGGATAGGGATATGTCCACATGCAAGTGGGAAAGCTGTTAGCAGGGGATTGAAAGAATTTGGAAAAACCAATCTTGACAAAATTGACAGAGAGAGGCCTCTTGAAAGCCTTTGATGAATCCCAGTGTCCTACTATATTAAATACAAATTCATTTCTAAGACTCTCCACAATCAAGCCCTATAAATTCTGGAGCTTACTCTTTCAGAGTAACTCAGATTGGTAAACTATTCTTCCATAGAAAGGCTGACTACTATTACTCCCTTCCCTTTGTGTAAATCTGATGGTTGGGATTGTTTTTCTATTTTTATAATTTATGAATCATATTATTCCCAAATATCATTTGACCAGTTAACATCTTCACTGATTTGTATGCTGATCAGCTGATATTTCCTTAATATCATTGATAATCACTTTTCTTTTTCTTTTTCCTGAGGCTGGGGTCACACAGCTAGGAGGTGATAATCACTTTTCAAAGGGATATTTACTAAAAATATGTGATTAAAAATCAAAGTACAAAAATATCCTGAACTGGGGTGATTCTCCCTGTGTAATTAGATCTTTGGGGAGAATTGTTGTTGCTTTTCCTTTGTTCCTTAAGAGGACATCATGAGGGTGGTGTCTTGACTTTCACATTAATTGTCTTTAAGCAAGGTAGGGCTGTGCAAAGCTGTCACCCTCCCTCTCTCCTCCAGAGTTATTGAAGTCCAATGGCAAGATAAAGCTTAAGATAACTGGCGATGGTACCTTGGCCAGTCAATATGTCAAATTTAAAATGGTGGCTTAAATTTTCCCAGAGTCCACCTCCTCTACCACCTCGGCCTTCAGAGAGAGTGGACTCCAACTCAAAATGGTAGCTATGAAGTACTCCTCCCACCAAGTTCATTTCTGAGTTTGACATAGCCAGTGGACCAATTGATCCTTTGCTTTCAGAACATGGTGTCTTGGTTGCTGGGCTGATTCACCACTAGGCTGGATCAAGTCAGTTGTACTTCCAAGTGTGCTGGTTCACTGGACTCAGCTGTTGTAGCTACAGTAGGATCTATTACAGGCTTTTATTACTGGACCTTTTGTGGCCCTTCCAAACTTTTGAAGCCCACAAGGTTATAGCCTAGACTGTTCCATCTCCGATATTCATTCATTAAGAATAAACACAACAGAGGCAGAAGAAACCAAAAAGCATATATTTTTGACTATTTAACAACCAGGCGAGGGAGGGGACATTTCCAGAGGTTTTACATCATTTCTTCAACTTCATTTGAAATGTACCAGGATGATCAAAGTTTTCTATTGGACTTAGTTCTGGCTCAGCAACCAAATTTCTACCTCCTGCAACTCTATCCCTTCCCCTTCCTTCTTCTCTTTCTTGCTTCTCTGAATTCTCAGAAATTCAAGTAACAGTTTTCAAGTTGAATGGACTAAGACTGTAGGAATAGTGAGTGACTTGATAGATATCCTCCAAAATAAACCCAATACTTACAGAGGATGCTTCCAAAAGATGGGAGCACTTGTCTAAAAGATTTATTTTACTTACACCAGAAAAAGGAGAGGGATAAGAGAAAGAGAAGGGATGGAAGACAGGTGGGATGAAGGAAGATCTATTTGTTTTTAAGTAACAAAGGGTTAATTTGTTACCAAGTCTAAAACCAGACTGGGCTACCTTGAGTCAATGTTCCATTTGCACCAGAGCCATCTGGAAACCTCCCCCAACCCCATTCAGTTATTAGATTTTTATGTGTTCTATAACTATTTCTGGGACCCCATTGTTACACTGTTCCCAAATCTGGCCATCAGAAGGCCCTTTCTAAATTTTTGGTGGATTTTGGGGGGTTTTTTGCTTAGAGGCTGAAAATTTAAATGTAGCCACCAAGTTAACATTTTCTAAAAGAGTTATTTTTAATCAGTAAAATAAATTTAAAAGCCCCCCTTTCTTTTTCTAAAATCAATGGTGGCTGTATGATTTTCTTCCCTCATATGTTTTCTCCTTTCTTCACTGCTCTTATCTTTCTTTTGTGTCTCTCCTCTCCCTCTTTTCTTTCACCAGCCCACTTTTTTTCTTTACTAATCAATCAGCTTTTCCTCACTATACCA